>NW_008762464.1:0-582 GCF_000715545.1 Opisthorchis viverrini | reverse complement strand
CACTCTGAAGCAAGCAGGAAAACAAGCCGTTTTTGTTCTCACCATTGGTATGCTTGACATTTGCAAGTGCTGTGTATCAGAAACGAAAATCCGATATTCACGTACCATGGATGGTCTAACCGGCTCATTACCCGCGTCCGGATACACAACCTTGGTGATCTACAGGCCACTGTGGTAGGCTCTGTAGAAGTCGGTATCCTAGATCACCTACTGGAATGATCCTTGCTTGACTAGATACCCATTAATGATCTTCTCTGCGGTTCGTCTCGCAACGTCCATAAAGAAGTTTCACAAAGTTGCTCTTTGTCGGCTTGCCGTGTCTGCATTCGCTTCAATCGACTGCATCTCTGACAGCATCAAAGGCAATTTTTAAGACACCTTGAATGTCCTTTTACGACAGGCGAAACGTTCATATATATTGGCGGTTGCCGGATATCTTAGTGCAAAATTCTTCTGGCTTAGCACACCTGAGACCTGATTGGGTTGTCAGCTTGGATTAAACTCAGTACGTACTGACAATGGCGAGTGACGGTTCCGGAAGCAACAGCAGAAGCACGGGGGCTGGGATACTGCCAGCTTGCC
>NW_008762463.1:0-582 GCF_000715545.1 Opisthorchis viverrini | reverse complement strand
GAAGAAGAAGAAGGGAGGTCGTAGCGGTAGACAGGATGATTAGGGCCCTCAACCATAATCTTGGACTCAAAAGCAGGTAGCGGTAGTTAACTTTAAACCAGGCCAGTTTCCTGAAACCTGCTGGAGACTGTTAACCCCGCTGCAGTACCAAGGGTCTGTTATTTTGGTCCATTTGCATGTACATGTAAGTGTTGATGTACTGGTCTTCTCCTCATTAGCTTGCTTCCTGCTTCCCATCCACAGAATTTGTCGACAACCCCAACTTTAGTCAGTCACTATTCCCCGGTGCTTCCATAACGTGCACACTGTACTGTCGAATCGCTTCGGCGAGGCAGTTTATTCCCGTGTCAGCAAAATCCATTTGCCATTCATCCGCGTAAGCAGCCAATCGGCAAAGAACGGTGACGCCCAAGTGTTCAGACATTCCCTAGGTGTGCGCCAACCAATCACTCGACGCCGCCTGTATGGCTTTAAGTACTACGATATTCCTGTAAATTCTCGCTCGCCAGTTCGAAATAGAGTTTCCTGCTTCTTGTTGAGTTCATGGATTCATGGAATGATACACAGGATTGAGGCTTTTGC
>NW_008762462.1:0-582 GCF_000715545.1 Opisthorchis viverrini | reverse complement strand
AAGTGGCAACCGTTATTTTGTTTGGGGTACCTCACGCCTGTGGACACTTCAGTGGCCATGATCATTCTCTTTCGAGAGATATCCAATTACGATTGTTGTGAATGTTCGATAAGAACTGTTCCCACATGTATAAATCTGCTACCAAATCGCATATTACTGAAAATTATTGACCGCTAGCAGAAGGTTACGCAAGTATCGTGTTGCTGTTTACGAGCCATTTTCAGCCATGTTACTGACTAATTTCGTTACCGGACAGTCCCCAGATCAAGCAAGACTACTGTAACGTTACCTAGCCTTTCCAAGCAATGCCAATAACAGTAGGAAATTTTCTAAAAAAAAGTGGCCGAAATATTATTTTGTGGAAGTTAGACTATCAGTGACACCACCTACAACATATTTATTGCTGAACATCACATTTTCTAACTGAAAGAGTTGCAGTTAACAGGGTTTATATTGAATCATTCGCGTATGCACCATTTACATCCCAGCAGGATTACTACTGGGAGTCGCACTGTTAACTTTTTCAGGATTGGCTCTTGAGAGGCACCACTGGAGATGCATACGGACTAAACAGTGTTTCTA
>NW_008762461.1:0-582 GCF_000715545.1 Opisthorchis viverrini | reverse complement strand
CCTAGTGGTTTGATAGGGAATTGGAATGTCACTTGTGTTTTTCCTAATTTGAAAAAAAAACAACCAATATATTTTGCTAAGCTGGCTTTAACTGGTGAAGATGAAGACCCGTTATATAAAGATTGCTGAGGAGCTTTCACATGAACGATATAACCGGCCACTGAGAGGAATAGCCTCCGTTAAGGTGGCTTACCTTATCCGACCCCGAAAATTCATCAAAATGATAGATTGGCCTACCGTAATAAAAGTTTCGAAACCCCTAACAAGCAGCGAAAATTGGTTCCCAAGCTCACTGAACCGGTTGATGTCTTTTCGTGGTGTAAAAATAAGTCGAAGACGGAATACCGCTGTATAGTTATCAATTTGTCAAACATAAACCTCCTGAAATATGGTCTTGGAGCCTCGGTCAACAATATTTCCTACCCCAGGAAAACATTGTACTGATGTTGCAACAAACACTAACTGTCAAATTAACTTAACCTGAATACCTCGCTCGAATGAATGCGTTCAGTAGGAAACAAGTTTGCTAGAGATTTTGGGACTAGATCAACCCTGTGAATCTGGTAGAACGCCTTCTACAGA
>NW_008762460.1:0-582 GCF_000715545.1 Opisthorchis viverrini | reverse complement strand
CTCATTTTTGAGTCCGAAGCCGGGTGCAATGCAACTACCTACTGCTCAGAAAAGTGGCGCTATGCGACAAGGCAATGTTTCAAATTTAGGTCAGCTTAGTTGTTAGTAATGCGGCATCATGAAATTTTCTGCCACCTTCATTTGTTACTTGCCAATGCCAACGTTCCGCACCAGTCGAAAGTTACCAAACATTGACTAAGGGATTGCTGAAGAAATTCCTGCGATCACAACTCCAGTGAAAGATTTTACTTAGAATATATGAGTGGTGAACAAATACGCAAGTAAAACATACGGATTCTTTTATGATAAGCATCGGAGTGCCGCCCAACTTCATCGACATAAGACGGTAAGTAGAAATTTAGTTTGTCAACATTTTCCGAAACATGATTATACATTCAATTCGGTGTTTTAATTGCAGAATTCGCGAAACACTAGCAGGAGCGAAATTTGAATTCTGCAATGCCATGTTGGTATGTCCACTGGATTAGCCTCACATAAAGCCAGACCAGTATTCCGTTGTCGGAGAGTGTTGTGATGAAGCCACACTTTTTCTCCTTAACATACAAATGCTTCACCATTTTG
>NW_008762459.1:0-582 GCF_000715545.1 Opisthorchis viverrini | reverse complement strand
AGGTAGCACAGTGGTTAAGGCGCGGAGCTACTGACTGGGGCGTTGGTGTTTTGAACGGAGTCATGGCTCGTGGTATGTCTGTTCAGACAGCTGTCTTCCTGAGTCCACTCACATGCCAGAGTTTTCTGTATCTCTGTTGTGTATTTGGCTCAGGTACATGATTGGTTTGGCTGCCTCCCTTTTGCGTGGCACGTTGTTTCGTTCGCGTCACGTCCATTGGTATGCCTATATGCTAGATCTGTTTGAGTTAGTTTGTCTCCGTTTCCTGTGAGATTGTGTTGATTGATTCGGTTGCTGAGCGTTGTTTCGTCCCACGTATGTGTCGGTTCCCTTGGTCGCGTGAGCTGATGTGGATTATCGCTGCGGTTTATTTGGGTGAGACGTTGTGCCGTTAGTTTTTCGAGTGTCGTTTGAATGTTTTGCGTGGCTTTTGGAACGCGGTGGTTGTCCACTGCGATTTCTGGGTATTGTGGCCGCAGATCGTTCGTGCGTCGGGCTTCCTGGTGGGACATTGGTGTAGTTTGGTTCTTTGGCTTTGACTTGTGACAGTGTGCGTATTGGATTTGGGTGGGGCTTGTGTGT
>NW_008762458.1:0-582 GCF_000715545.1 Opisthorchis viverrini | reverse complement strand
ATCGCACGCATTAATATGATCCGGGTCCCCGTGAATTAAAAGTCCAACTTGGCTGAATTCAAAGTGATGGGGGTTATGAGGAATAAGATATCAACAGATCTATGGAGCCTGTCACGACAGACTCACATCAGGGCTTCAGCCTTAAAAAGGTAGTCTTCTAGGAAGAAAAATCTTTAACAGAACTCTCCTAATTAACCAAGTGGCTTTGAATATCGCTCGGTTTTTGCGGATACTTGCTACATTTTAGGGTAATACAAATGCAGTTGTATAATCGGTTTGCCTTGAGACCGTCACATGACGATTGAGATAACACACGCTTGCATTTCTTAAACATTGAAGAGGGAAACTGAGATCTGAACAGCCTATTCGTGCCTTAAGCACACAGTTTTTACGGCGATCGACCAAGCAGTTGGCCTTGCTGTTTCACCCTCCTGAAAGAGGGATAGATTGTGAGACTGAGATACCCCAATGGCTGGAATGAAACTATGGTGCTGTGGTACGAAATGCAACTACCGACTCACAATCTCTGTGCCAGAGGCTACAAAATGGATTGATAAAACGTTGAGATATAATGTTATAAGC
>NW_008762457.1:0-582 GCF_000715545.1 Opisthorchis viverrini | reverse complement strand
TTTGCTTTGGATTTTACTGAATGCGATTTGCTAATCACATGACTATTTATGACTCAGCTTACTTGGTATCCGAAATGAATGTCCTGACGTTCAAAATGGTAACACGTCACCAAAGACCATATTTTTAAATCGCCGTTCAGGTATCTATAATGGCTTTACAACGTATATCACTTCCACGTAACGACTTCAGCGTCAGAAGTAGGTTATCACATGGCCGTTAGTAGCACACGTTAGACTACTCTGCGCAGAAACTGTCCGGACGCTGATGGCCGTGCGGATTCGGTACATCTAGCCTGATCACCTGCTGGGTCCTTCATTTCCTCAAGATTATTTGGATCACAGGTAAGTCAGCCACGCGTCCACTGTACCATGCATTGTTCTAGAGACTTGTTTGGTCTTGCCGCGATTTTCTTGTCTGATTGAGAGTTGATGGGTCTTGCCTGACAACAAAAAATGACAGACCGTCCATTTAGTCCACAACGTGACCGGAACGACGTCAGTGAAAACACATTCACATTCACTCTACCAGGGCAATTCGATTCAACATACGCTCCCCTATATCGCGGCACGGTTTCATACTTT
>NW_008762456.1:0-582 GCF_000715545.1 Opisthorchis viverrini | reverse complement strand
AATACATTTTCTTACAGGCTGATACCCTTTCAAGAGATAAATGGTTTCCGTCATCAGCAGATCCTTGGGACAGTAACAAATCTGGCGATCCCTGGCGTTGTTCGCTTCAAAGAAGGAGAAACGCGTGAAAACTCCTGAGGGCAGTAATACGTCAGTCCTGACTATGGTTCTGCTGTTAGTGAGAATATTGCTGTTCATGACGATGATGATAGTGATGATAATGATGGTTCATGGAGTCCGGTTCATTAGTCTAACCTTTCAGAGGATAGGCGGCTGGATAGTTTAGTAAGTCCTTGCTCAGTAGCGAAACACGCAATAGGCTGACGATCTGGCCATATACTTGCCCATTTTTCGAGCTGAGTTGAAGATATGAATTCAGGGTCCTTGAAATTTTTACCATTACGATAACCCACCCGTTTTTTCCACAGGGAACAATGGTCATTTCCGTAACTGTAGCTTGAACCAATTAATTCTCCAAAATTGAGAACCGCGTAAAAATGGCGGCTGTTTGTTTTAAGCGGCACTCCTCGATTTGATTTTAGAATATATGCAGTCGAATGGTATTTACTGTTCAGGAGATGA
>NW_008762455.1:0-582 GCF_000715545.1 Opisthorchis viverrini | reverse complement strand
TTGAGGATACTCGTGAGTGGGGCAATGGCACGTTTTCGGTGTTGGCTGCCTGGATCTGAACTGGAAGTCGTTTAACAACGGGTTGCCTGATCAGTTCTTCATCAAATTTCTATCACCCAGTCTACTGTAGAGACGGCGTCAGAATTGAGATGGGGTACAGCTGTCCAGCGTCTCGTCGCTAGTTAACTGTTCCAGTGATTTACTTTCCGATTTCGCATTGCCGGTGACTGATAATCCCGCGGAATTGGATGTGTGGTTTAACATTATCTATGCCGTCAGAATGCCACTCAGATCTGCAGCTGCTTCTGAAGCAAGTGTGGCCAACACCAGAAAATACATGGTGTGTTCCTGTGTGATACCTCGCAGCGTGATCTGCGTTTGGACTTGCGTAGACCTAATCTTTGGGTCACGATGCCGAACTGGTGGGAGGTGCATGGATACGGCGGTTGAAGCAGCTTGAGGTGTTTCTGGTGCATGATCACCAATGTCCGCATCAACAATAGCCACATTGGGCTCTCCAATTATTAGGGCTTGGTGAGATCGAGTTAAGAGTGGCCGGATGCAGGAAGTGTTCTCTTGGCA
>NW_008762454.1:0-582 GCF_000715545.1 Opisthorchis viverrini | reverse complement strand
TCTCTGGTAGCCCTTTAGAATTTACATGCAAGTGATTTTGTACCACTTTTTGCTCAAATCAGCAAACAATCTTCTTGATCGACATCGTGGAAAAAGATATCTGAACTCCCCTGAGGCCTAAAGTTGCATGTTTACATTAGTTTTCTCGATATTCAATATCAAAATGCCGAATAATTATCATCCAAGCACCCAGAATGAACTGACGTCTTATCTATCAAGGGATGGTGTACGAAATTTCATCGAGCGAAACGTAAGACGCGCCCTTTTTTGCATGCTTGAGAGCCTCCTTAAATATGGACTGTACCTTCTCATTTTCCAAGTAAACGACCTCAATAGCAACATTCCTAACGGAGAAAGCTAATGTGATCCTCATTGCGAGTTTTCAATGGAGTTGTCGAAATCTAGTTACATTCAGGCTTGAGCCATACTTTGCGGATTTTGTGATGATAATATATGTTCGTTGGTTTGTTCGCTGCGCTGTGCCAAATAATAGATTCAGAAACGAAAAAACAAGAAGTTCCTGGGATTCAAATGAATGACGGTCACAAGCCGGAACACGGAAGGACAAATGTCACTCCAACA
>NW_008762453.1:0-582 GCF_000715545.1 Opisthorchis viverrini | reverse complement strand
TAAATTATCTTATGTAGTATCACGGCACATAACCACAATGTTGCTCATCAACACGTCACGAATTCCGAATCTGTTCTTGTGGACCCCTTGGTCCCGATAATCTCACCGAGGATAGTCCAGTGGATTGAGTTCGGTTGAACTACCTGATCAATCGTGCGGTCTACTTAGATCAACCGACCGAATTGATCATCTCAACATTCATGAGCAAGTGCAAGGTTGTGCATCATTGCTGTCACGTTGTACTGATTGTACAGCGTACCGTCCTGTGTGAAATCACATGATTCCAGAATCCGTTTTGCGCTTGCTGAAAGAATGCGAATAAGCGTACGATCACCGTCAAACTGACACATTCCTTGGAACATTCCAGAGTGACTGTATGACGAAGTCGAAATGACGGAAGCTGAACACCACAACAAATCAATCAGCAGGTAAATTTACATCACTGAGACACTATGCGTTCCTACCAACTCCTCATGTTCACTTGACTCTGTTTTGCTCACTTCATTTCTATGTTTCTTGCATGTCTTTTATACAGCATTTTTATCCCCCAGATTTTCCCGAAATTATTGTTGAGTTATTCAC
>NW_008762452.1:0-582 GCF_000715545.1 Opisthorchis viverrini | reverse complement strand
TTATTTATAATTCATTTGGTCAAGACCTAAAAATGATCACGCGCTCAACCCACATTTTATCCGAAAACGTATATTGAACCCCGCTTGACGATTGTTTTAATGTGTCACTTGATTTACCCACATTTGAGGATACCTTTTTTGATACCTTGGAATGAATGCATTGGCGGCCGTTTTTTAGGGATTTTAAAATTCGAACCTACATATACCCAAAAATCAGCATACAGTAAAATTTACTTTGAAAATTGGCAACGTGAACCGCGCCGTAGTATCAGTTTGATTGTTTGGTGAATTCACGCTGAGGCCGTTAACTGTTTACCAATTCAGTGATAAACGACATTAACACAGGAACATAGTTCTAGTTGACATGCTTACTTACTTCTCACTTTTTCAGTAGGCAACTTAGGCAACCTGCTTTCCGAGTACGCTCCCTTGTGTAAGTCAATTTTGTTCTTCCAAAAGTCCGCCAATCTTGGTTGTTGCTCAACTATTGTTTCATCCCTTCTTCATCCGAAGGTCCGCACGAAAATGCATCGCCAGATTTACTGACGGGCTGATAAAATGAATTTTGTCTGCTTTGAAATT
>NW_008762451.1:0-582 GCF_000715545.1 Opisthorchis viverrini | reverse complement strand
TATGTACCCTTGACAGTGTTAAGCTTTGGCCTCCCGGCATCTGACATGCTACCACCAGCGAATGCTGGAGGCACCTTAATTATCAGGTCTGTACTGATGGACGTGCTCACGCTCGAGTGATTTTATTAGTTTGCACAACGCCTCAAAAGACGACCCAGTTACTGTTATGACTGTATAAGCGGCATGTGAGGGATTCTCGGAAATGTGATCCCGTGAAATTTTGAGACATGCTCTATAGTTTTTGATTGATTCTAGGTACGTATTCACCGGGATAATTGGGCCGGTATACAAGGATGTGTTCAGAAGAGAGTGGTGTGAACATGAAGTTGGCTGATCCCGAAACCACCTGAAAATATCAGAGCTCATCATCTAATTTAAAGCATCATCCGGCTAAATGTGCGCGGGCGTGAGAATGTGACAGAAATCAACTCACCCGAGCAAATTAAAGAAACAATTACTATCTGTATTAGAAAGTGTTAACTTCAGTTCGACACTTGCGTGAGCACGTTGCATTGTTCAGATGTGACAATTTAGGTACTTCCGAGTGTATTGGTTGAGTAAAGGTAACCCATTCGTTTCGAA
>NW_008762450.1:0-583 GCF_000715545.1 Opisthorchis viverrini | reverse complement strand
CAGAAGTATTCGGATATATATACACGCTCAAATGTCATCGTAATTGGGAAAAGGGTATTTGGTTGTGTGGCAGGTAGTTCAGTCGCCGAAAATCAAGAATGATGGCTCAGTCATGTGCTGCGTATAACGGAACATCGTCAAACGAGAACGGTGTTGTCCTCCTTCACCCCTCCCCTTCAGAATGGCACAAACTGCCAAGTGTGCAACCTGTGATTTGGCAGAATGGTGTGAAAGAGATTACCAAGGGTTCGTGTGTTCTGGTGCGGTCGGTTTTCCAGGATGGCATGCCCGTGATCCCGTTGCGTTTGACTGGAGACATTGCAAGAAATGGTGACCGCCCATGCTGTCAGCTTTCTCTCTAGATTGTTTGATTGAGCATCTGGAGGTTTCGGCAACTCACCACCAACATCGGAAGTGAATATGAAAAGCATCCTACGCAAGCGTCTTTGAAATATTTGCGCGACAAACCAAGTGATCCAACTAGGAAGGATGCATAATTACCCACAGTGAAGTCAAGCAAGTACTTAGCTGGCAGTAAAAGCTTTTTCTCCAAATGAGATCACACTTTCTGATTCCCAGAAGC
>NW_008762449.1:0-583 GCF_000715545.1 Opisthorchis viverrini | reverse complement strand
CCCTATAGATTCGGCGAACTCAATTTCGGTGAGCCAATAGCCTGCGGCCTCCTTGGGCCAGCGGCTCGAGGCACAATGCATTTTTCTGCAAAACCCTTGCCGGCAAAATAAAAACTTCAACGCCAATATATTGCACTTCTCAGCATATATGCTCACTCTAAAACTCCCCCTCACCTGCCGTCATTTTTTGCGATTTCTTTTAATCAAACTCTTTTGAAAATTATTGGCGCAAATTCAGCATTTAATTTTGTGTGCTATTGCTTTGGAGGTGGCTTCAGAATCGTTCGTTCCTTCACGGCATTTGAGAAGACCTTAAATGAATACATGGAAGATAACTTTGTTGTATTTGCGCGTTCATCCTGTAATCGAAGCACCAACGCTATTTTGCGTTACGAATTGGTGTACTACAAATGCAGCAGGCGCCCTCTAAGACCAACGGAAAGCCGTGGAATCCGAAGAAGCTAGTAAGCCGAGCATATTTTCTAATAAAAAAGTACGCGAAGCACCAGCTCTCCGCTGCCGTTTTGACATCTTATTTTCTTGGACACAACAAAAAATTGTCAAAGTTTCTGCACGATCGGCT
>NW_008762448.1:0-583 GCF_000715545.1 Opisthorchis viverrini | reverse complement strand
GCTGAACGTTTCTCTCTACAATGGTTGGCATATGGCATGAAACAACATGGCCTGTATCAGTCGAGTAGTCAAATCGATAGTAAACCAAAGCAGAGCCAAGTCCCCGACAAACCGACCCTATAAATCACCTAACTATTGTAAGTTTTCAAATGTCCGAGTCTCAACCCTGTTTTAGCTCAGCAAGCAACAGACAAACATACTACATAACTTGTACAAAATCAGAATTAATGCACAACTGCATCGGCAGAAATCTGAATGAGGAGGACAATAAAACAGCAAGCGAACATCGATAAAATGGTATAGTTTACCCGAACATGTCCAGTGTCCGTTTCCCAGAGATTTACTGACTTGTCACTGGAGGCTGCCAACCCCAGCTCTCCAGTGGGCCCAATGTCCATGCATGTGAGGTGCACGCGAGGCTGAAGTTGTGGTCATAATGGGAGCAGGTACGGTATCGCCTCACCTGTCTGTCATCCGAATATTCTGATCGGATAGTGAAATCCGGGCTTTGGAAAGTCTTCACCAAGTCACGTGTCTTTGACCTCAGTTGGATCACACTCTGATCAATAGAAACGGATGATGA
>NW_008762447.1:0-583 GCF_000715545.1 Opisthorchis viverrini | reverse complement strand
CTTCAGGGGAGATCCTTTCTTAGAAGAATCCACTATTGTTTTGTCCATTAACATGGCCTCTCAAGAGGGGGAACATGAATATCCGGTCCTGGTTAGGTCATTCTTTGCTGTTCGTTTTAGTAGGTAACTTGAACAATACACAATCATACTACACCAAGTGCCCCCTGTGATACTGTTTACTCCAGTCTCCACTCACATACTTTTTTGTACAGGGATCTTCTCAGCAAATGACAGAAATTCGTTAGTTTAAACCTGATGAAAGAGTCACCAACCACCTAGGAGATATGCCATTTTATAAGTAAGCCTGGACAATAAAGTATACTTTGCTTTTTAGAGAACGGTCCATTACACATTCTTAACCTACTCAGGCTGGAAGAATTTGTCTGTTCGTGCAAAAAACTCAATTAACTGACAGCCGCTGTTTGGTCTCACGTTCTTCCTATGGTCATCCGAACAGGCTGATGAATTCTTCCGAGTGCTTACCATCAATCCAAACAGACAGGCTGTTGGTCAAGTCTCGATGGGGTGAGAACACGCCCGTCAAAAAGGCGGCGTCTGGTCAGCAACTCCATTATCCTGATGT
>NW_008762446.1:0-583 GCF_000715545.1 Opisthorchis viverrini | reverse complement strand
CCTTGTTTGGATCGCCCAAATTCGCTTAGAGCATTTAGAAGGCTGAAGGGGATTTTCGTGTAATCAGTTGACACAATACGTAATTGTGTAACAAGGGTCGACGCTGTATGTCCTGATTTTTGAACGGGTCAGATGAGGCCAGTGTAGTCCATGGGATACTCTTTGTCCAGATCGAGGTTTAAGATTGCCAAATCAATTCACTTTTCTGAACGACAATCATTGCTTTGTCAGATATTGGGGAGAAAATCAAGTGGAGAATGCTTAAAGCATGAAATTTGCTGTGAATGTTAAAAAACATAAATCAGTATCGGATATTGCCACGTTTTATCAGTCTCCGTGAACAATAATATAACTGCGCGAATAATGCGCAATAGTTTGCAATCAATATTGAGCAAGCAGAGATTGGTTTTTATTCTTTTGAATTTGTGCGTTACTGTGGATGAAGTGAGCTTGCTTAGGCTCGCCGGCTGGTTTAATTTTGGCTACTTAGTCAACGCATTTGAATAGAAGGCATAACTTTTGAACCTCTCTGAGAGGCAGAACGAACTACAGGCTAGTAGTAAGTAACTCAATATCGCAATCG
>NW_008762445.1:0-583 GCF_000715545.1 Opisthorchis viverrini | reverse complement strand
GTAATTCAGCTACTACCACATTCTCTCACGTCTTCTCTCGTCTTCGCCCTTAAGCCAGGCTGCCGCCACTCGATTTCAAAAGTACTTCCGCTGCATACCATAGTAGTCGTAATACCAGATTTCCAGTACTTTGAGATTTAGTCCGAGTTTATTCCTCCAACAACGGATGCTACTGTAGGCGAAACCTGGCCATACGTTTGAAACTATGAATTTCACCGAAAACATGACTCACTTTAGGATATATCGGCACTTCTTACGTTTGAGACATCCCTCTTCATAGTTAGTAAATGACACATGGGTGTGTAATGTCTGACAACAGATATTTAGTCCTATCCGTGGAGACCTTCTGCGCCTAAAAGCCAAGATGCACTGTGCATATGTCTCATCACAGCTGGGAATTATCCGCAGCGCTCACCTTACGGAAGTGAGGGTTTCAAACTCGCGACAGTATCTCCACTGTTTGAACACTTGACCGTTTAGACATGGGTGGTTGATCAGTGGTGTGAATAGCTTTCGGATAGAGGACATAGCGCACTCACCCCTCAATGACTGAAACCACATCGCGTGGTCACGTATTGACTGG
>NW_008762444.1:0-583 GCF_000715545.1 Opisthorchis viverrini | reverse complement strand
ACGTGTAACCTAACTCATTTGACTCTGATTTGTCGTGTTTTCACCCAGTAATCACGAGCAAACGAAAAATATAGGCCATTGTTAATAAAAAAGAGTAAGCTAGACGAAGGAAGCAATTAACAGAGTATGAATTGAGTAAATGGAGTTAAACGTCTCATTTGAACAGACCAGTTACCCTTTCGGTGCGGATAATAAGCTGCGCCAGCCGACTGACACCTAACCATTTTTCTAAGTTAAACATAAGGATATTAATTACGTGGTGTTTCGGCACATTTGCGCGGCCGGTTAAAGGTTGCTATCGAGCGTGGGTCGTACAACAAGCCCATTGGTCCTTTCCTCTAGTTATCCAAGGACTTTGGTTCGCTGAGTGCATTAGAAAGTTGGAGCATTGTGTAATCAGTACCTAAGCGTTGGAATAAGAAATAAAGGGGGCCGTGCTGTACACCCTCCGCCTGTATATCAGGTCATTTGGGCTCTTTACCCACATCGGCTATTAGACCAATCCACATACCCTTTTTCATTGACTCATTCATATGTGCTGAGAAATAGCTTGCGATATTGGTCGTTGGCTTGTTCGCTGAGC
>NW_008762443.1:0-583 GCF_000715545.1 Opisthorchis viverrini | reverse complement strand
TCGAAAAATAATTTCTCTGAGCTCTCAGCTATCATCCTTTCTGTGTACGGGTTGTGGATACATAATTTTATTTTCCACATTTGTTGACAGAAAACACATGGCCTTTGCCGAAAAAGTCCTTCTTCTACTACTGAAATTAACAAGAAAACGAGGACGAAGGGAAGAAACGTTGGTGACATGCTCACGATTCACAGCGTGCCCAAATACATTAACCGAATACCGTTGCCCTTTATCTTTTCGAACGGAAACAAATGGTTTACGCCAGTTTTGTCACCTTACACGCTTCGATCTAGTTGCCAGCCGGTTTTAAATTTTCTTGTAAAAAAGGTTCCGCGAACCACATGTTTAGACTGCTTCACAGGCGGTCGAGAACCTCAGATATCGCAGAAGCCTTTGTGGATAGCATTTGTCTATCCATGATTATTGGTTTACGAGTCACTAGACGGGTCACTTGATCACTAGCTCCAACCTATGACCACGTCTAAGATTGAGCTCTCTCGTCGCATGCACATGTGTTTGACCGCACACAGAAGCAACAAGCGCGCACCAATTCGAAGATTCACAGCGTCGGTGAAGACACATG
>NW_008762442.1:0-583 GCF_000715545.1 Opisthorchis viverrini | reverse complement strand
TCTCATTCCCATTAGGGTTCAATGGCTTGGGCATAGAAAGTCAGCGACTCAACAGATGACAAGCGGAATATTTCGGTATCCTGGTAGTGTAGCCGAATCGCCTACTAATGGTTCATTTACACAGCAAATAAAACCAAAAACCAAGTGAAACCAATCATTCCAGTAAAAGAGAAACCCTTGAAAGCTTTTGACGGTTTGGTGTTAAAGTCGAGTGTTCGCCACAAAATAATTACACATAGGACTGTTACTTGCTTTCTAAATCCATCTAATTACTGTTTCACTTCACAGGCAATGTGAACTGTGACGCAGCTAATCCTACTGAAAGTATATTAGTGCGATCGTACTTAAATGTGGACAAATTTTACACCGAAATCGTGTGTCACAGTTCGATTTTAGTAGGCTTTGCATGTATCGAAGCACAGACTCCTTCTTCTTGACATTTCATTAATTGTGACATATCGTACAGTGAACTGCAGGAACCTCTCTAGGCTTGATGATCTTGTTGGATAAAGTTTCGTTCGGTCCCAGCGGATGCCCATTACCACACCGCAAAAGTGGTAATAGATAACTTGTAGGTATCTCA
>NW_008762441.1:0-583 GCF_000715545.1 Opisthorchis viverrini | reverse complement strand
ATTCTGGCCACTCAGAGCGCACCCACACTTTTCCCATTGCCGCTTTGCGGCTCTGTCATGCTCGACATGCTGTTTGGTCATTTCGAATGACCCGACTCCAGGCACCATGCTTTGCTAGTTGTATTGGAATTGAACTATAGAAACACGGTGTCCTTCGCCGATGGCATGGACTTCCGGTGAATTGGTTGCTGTTGATTGAGAGGTTTTAAATCAAGTCGATTCCACCATTTCGGATTTACCATTGTCGCAAATGATTGGACGTAGCATGAACCGGACATTTTACGGAGCTTCACACCACTTTATGGAGAGGCTCGAGGATCAGCGTATGAACGAGGCTTTGTGTGCACAGTACAACCGCCTGATCCATACAAGTATACACTATTGATGCCCTGTCTCTCCTGCGTTCCGGTCATCGCAGATTCGAAGCACTTAACTATTGATTCTTGGAGAAAGTGATCAAAGTTCGTTGGAATGACGTTGTCCAAAGATGTTATAGGGGACCGGTGTTATTTTACGGGTTCACATTGATCCAAGTACGCGAGCAATGTGTAGTGTGCACGCTATGGAAGCACCAAGGGACAGT
>NW_008762440.1:0-583 GCF_000715545.1 Opisthorchis viverrini | reverse complement strand
TCAGACACACAGCTCCCTCACGACAGTGCTCCTCCACACTCAAATGACCAGTTGCTCGTGCCAACCGCAACTGGGCACCGAGCGCGGGCTGCACAGCTTCGACGAACTGATGCATTCGACGAACTGATGCGACAGCAACTGGTGTCGCGACACTCCGTCCAGCGTCGGCAAAGCGCGATCCAACAACTGCTGCAGGCCGGCGAAGCACACGGTCGGGTCCGATCCTGGTGCCATCCTGGCCGTCTTGAACCGCCTCATAGCCTCCTGGCGGTCGGCCGGCGTGTCGATCTCCGCTGCAAGGACTTCCTTCGCGGCGGCCCAGCCCATCTTCCGAGGGCCTCTTCTGGCCGCATCCAGGGCCGCCTTCGCCCGGCCCTTGAGGAAGGTCTTCAGCGCTGCCAACTTATTCCGGTCGGTCTACATCCCGGCAGCCTCCGCCACCTCCTCAAAGTCCTCCAGCAAGGCCCGAACTTCCCCATCCTAAAAGGGTTACGGCCAAGGGATCTTCGTCCTAATCATTGTCATGGAACCAAATGAAAGGAAGAAGGACTTCACTGCCGACTTATTTATTCGGAAATGCCAA
>NW_008762439.1:0-583 GCF_000715545.1 Opisthorchis viverrini | reverse complement strand
AATGCACACTCAGATTTCTCTTCAAACAACACGAATACACCTGCCAAGAAGAAGGACCTCCCTCAGAGAAACAAATTTTACGGTACCGAATTTTTCCATTGCAATCCTTTTATCAAGGAAACGAAATCTAGAAGTAAACTCCGGAAGCTAACTCCAGGAACAACTGAGTTATCATCTCAGGCGAAACGCCAGAATCTCACTAATCTGATCCCAACAGGCGATAGTTACGCGAAAATGACTGATTTCACTAGCACCGCCGCTCACCGTCCCGTAAATTGAACGGGTTCTAAATGTAACTTGACTTGACCGAGTGTTTGACAGGTGGCAGTTTGGAGCCAACCGCATATTTTCAATATGAATTAAAGGTGAAAGTAGAAAAAGTGATTTGATAACGCACAATAAAGTAATGTTTGGCGAGTCCACAATACTTTTTTGTAGCATTGACCTACATCTTTCTCATACGACGATCTTTCGCTGCTAATGTGAGTATGGCTAGCACCGCATAGATCATTTGTCTAACAAAATAGTTCAGCTGCAGCAACCTTCCTGTGCCTAGCTGCCACGCTAACGGAAGAAAGCACGA
>NW_008762438.1:0-583 GCF_000715545.1 Opisthorchis viverrini | reverse complement strand
GTCCATAAATACCAGCATGTTCGTCATGCTAGAACAATATTGGATGTCCGCAACTTTTAAATAAGTCAGAAGGGTTATTCATACGATCATCTCAGAAAGCTTGTTTGTAGTGGTTAAGTTGCACACACGTCCAAACAAGCAGGACTTTCTTAGTATGATGTTGCGTTTTTAAGCCCTAGGTCAGCGTGACTGAGTACAATCGTTGTTGCGAGCTAGTTGGTTTTCATCATTATTCTGTCTTTCCGCAATGGTTTTAGTCATAGGCGAACCAATTAAAGCATGTATAGACACGTCTAGGAGAGATGAACCGGTTTGTTTTATTATTTCATAAAATGTCTGCTTAAGGAGTCTTGATCAAGCAAGTTATTTTTGAAGAATCGCATGGGTATGTTTCAGTAAGCTACGCTAACATTCAACGTGAGTTGAGTTCAGCACGCCATTCGGAGCTAAATGTGTACATCATTCAGTGTATTGAGCTCACATTGTGTTGCAAACAAACACTTCAGCAACCACAATCAACGGTATAGCCGTAGTCCATTCCTGCGAACGCTATTCAGATTCAATAGTACGAATAACCCGAAGC
>NW_008762437.1:0-583 GCF_000715545.1 Opisthorchis viverrini | reverse complement strand
AAAAAAAACACATGTACTGAAAGTAAGCTTGTTTAGAAATTAGGTCAATCGGTCTATGTGTTTCCTAACCTGTCATCTGCAGACAGCAAAATGCGCCGCACCCTTAAGTCGCTTCCCGTCACTGTTTTTTCCCCTGTGAATTGCTACTCCGTAACTGCGTATATGGCTAAATGCTGGAATTAGAAACTAATAAATCCTAACAAAAATTCGAAAGACTGTCATATTCGTGTCTCTGGAAACGGATGTCCAGACAGAATGACATAAAAGTAAGCGATTTTCGGCAACATCGACTCTTCGACTTTCTGATATCACGACCGTACTAAGAGTGGTTTGTAAATTCTGAGTTGGTGGTTTGCTTATAATGCACTTTTCTCGCATATCTGTCTTCCAAATTTCAAGCTCAGTTACGACTGAAAGTGTTCCTATCAATAAGTCTCGTCAACTGGTACCAGACAGGTTTTGAATACTCGTCCGAATCCACACCAGACCGCGCACTTCTGCAATATTCCAGATCGTTGACGTAGCGCTTTCAAGCCAATGATCAGGCCCAGTGAATTGAATACAGGACACGTGATCAGCAACC
>NW_008762436.1:0-583 GCF_000715545.1 Opisthorchis viverrini | reverse complement strand
GAAAAACACAGCTGTTGAGAGTACGATGATTGAGTTACTGGCTAAATAGCGTAGACAACTGATCGTTAGAAGAGTGGTTGAAACTTCGAAGAATATCAAACTTTACGGACGTGTAACCATTGCAGATAGCAACACGTGAGAGGACTTTCCCTTTATCCACGCAATGCTAATCGGAGAAATAGAATGTGCTTAGATAGTTGGTCCAAAGTTGGATTCATGGCGGTCACACAACATACCGAGTTGGACGGTTCAGCTGAACTGAAAGCAGAAATACTGTACAACTGAAATAGTCGTTTGCGAGTATTCATTACGTCACAACTAGTCCGGTGAGTCTTCAGTAGATAAAACATTTAGCTGTTGATAGTATCCGATGTGTTTCATCATAGGTACACAGTATCGATCATTTGGCGATGAACTGCACAGGCTTTCTCTGAGGAGTAGCTGTACAATTGACCTCGATGAGACGCATTGGCGGAATTCAGGAGACCACGTCGATATTTCACCTATGGATGTACGTAAGTGGCTAGGCCACAGTACGAAACTGCTGAGAGCTAACGGAAAAGTTGCATTCCTTGGCAAATCT
>NW_008762435.1:0-583 GCF_000715545.1 Opisthorchis viverrini | reverse complement strand
AAAAATACGGCGTTACAGACTTTTTGGAAAAATTATTAACTCACACACTGGGGCGTATTCCAAAAACAGGCTGTTCAACTCCGCAACTGGAAAAACGGAAGAAGAATGCGCCAGAGGATGTAAAATATTACTACTCACACTTTGGTCTGACTGCAGTTCATTGAGAGTTCCTGTCTGTAATCCGCACCAGGCGTGAAACTTTTGTTTTTCCACAGAGGGTATATTTTATGTCCGGAGATGTGCTTGGGTGTGCTAAGTACAGGTTATTTTTGAAAAACAATTTGAGAGGGCCCGCGAACCCACCATAATGCCAAGAAGCACGACGTGCTACATGTTTGGACAGCCTACCTTGACCGCCCATGTCTGCTTCTGAACGTACAACGGAATTCGCGCAATGTATGTCAGTTAAGCTCCAAAAAGCGTCGACATCAAAAACGTAAATTTCTGTCACATTTAACACTTGAGCTGATCAAGTTAGAAGAATTCGCACATTCATATTTATTCCTCTCTTCCTTTGGAGCTGTCACCTTAGATTTGCTTAAACTCTTTGTAGATTTACATTAGTTTCAAGACACGAAGTGAA
>NW_008762434.1:0-583 GCF_000715545.1 Opisthorchis viverrini | reverse complement strand
CCTCTTCATTGTGTTAAATGTCTATATCTAATAAACTATTCCGCAAACTGTCTACATGGGCAACTTGGTTAAGTAAGCGAATCTTCAAGGTCATCAAACACTGGCTGCAAACACTTTGCCTAAGACATCACGAATAGCGGGGAAAGCTGATAGGCTAACACTGCATGGAATTTACAGATAGTTCCTCAGCTAAAATCATTCTCTGAACTTTCTATGGACTACATGGCCCTTGTGGGTGCAAAAATGCGGAGGTGCCATTCCTGTAAATAATTTTTGCTATTTATATCTGCGTCGCTGGTCGGATGTCGACCACGCAATGCCTCACGGCGTTCCATACTTCAGTAGGGCATTGCATGTGCCCAACTCATCTTCGATTAGCGATCGGTGTGCCGGAAGCCTGATGGTTGCGTCCAGGATAATGTGAGGTGACTATGAAATGGTTCCCCCACCTCCTCAAACAAAACCCCATTGGCCAGCCGGTGTTCCTAATACGCTCAACTTACGGGTTTCTTTGGATTTCTCAACTTCCCGTTTGTCTTATGGCCGTCTGTTAAACTTGTAGTACATCCATTCGTAACGCAAA
>NW_008762433.1:0-583 GCF_000715545.1 Opisthorchis viverrini | reverse complement strand
GAATATTGATGTTAAATTTTCGGCTCCAAGTCTTGATGTGCGCTTAAACATTCTTTCGTGCAGATCATGGGACGTTATTTGATATAGTTACACTGGACAAAAGCCAGTACCATGCAGTAGTGCACGAATGAGTAAATGAAATGAATAATGACCCACGCACAAATAGATTAGGGGCACATTTATTAAGTGAACAAATCAGGCAAGTGGGACTGGCAGAAGCGGTTGCAGCCAGCACCGTGCTGCTGAAAATTCCCTATGACTTGAGGGAACCCGCGAGTTTAGTGACCGGAAGGTCCGTTGTTTGGACCCAACATCAGCATCTCGACTGGGCCTGGGCAACCCGGCAGTACATAAGCTCTCGTGGTCTCTTTCTGTGGCGAGGTAGCTATGAGCCGAAAGCGTGTTGCAGAATGACTGTTTATTGCTATCGCCAAACGACGATCCACCTATCCGCATACACAATATGTGAGCATGCATCGGCTGTTCAAACTAATGTTGCAAGTGAGGGGTTGAACGGTTTTTATTTTCAGCCCGTGTAAAACGAAATCCCGGGAAGAATTGCTCACACCGTATGGTGTGGAAC
>NW_008762432.1:0-583 GCF_000715545.1 Opisthorchis viverrini | reverse complement strand
CAGTTAGGCACCAAAAAGGTGTTACAGCTCAACGATTTTATTACATATGGCGAGGAGATCACAGCGTTTGAGACATTTGAGTCTGGTGTAAAACAGGTCCAAAATTTTAGCCGGTGCTTTTCGAGTGTACAACCGATTTTTCACTCAAACGGGAGAGTCCTCTTGCGTCAGGTTGGGCTTCTAACTTTGAGCGGATGACTTGGGTGGTGAACTGGAAGAACTCCAACCTGTGATAAATTCTCCAATCCCAGAAAGCAGTCGTTCCGCGCAGTGGGATTGAAGGTCAGCCTGTCGTAAACCAAATTGGACGTGCTCATCCAGTCTCATTGCTTAGGAATCGAACAAATTTGGACTTGAGACTTCGCCAGCGGACAGACCAAAAAAATTCAATGACGTCTAGACAATGTCCGGTGAGTCTCTAAGCAGCTGAACTCTGTCTCGTGAAAACGAACTGAATCACAGAAATCCGCGTCTCCAAAGCACCTATCTGTTCAGTTCCTGTTGTACCGACGAGCACAAGACAACCGGGAACTGGAGGCTTTTTACGACTAGTGTGACAGTGATACTACTGATGGGGAGGCAC
>NW_008762431.1:0-583 GCF_000715545.1 Opisthorchis viverrini | reverse complement strand
TTCACCCAACAATTAGTGTATCTTCTAAGTGGGAATTCGTCCTGTAAGTGAAGACAATCTATACTGAGAAGGCGAGAGGCACTGTAAACGTGTTTCATCCTTATTCGGATTCATCAGCAGTGCGCATCGACCTTCCGGCGTCTCCTCAAATACATTCAGTTGGTGTTTCCCCCAAGGCAGTCAAGACGTGATCGATTTCGGCTATCCACTATCATGCATGAAACTTCTCATCTAGGAACAGCACCGATACTCTCCGCTAGTGTCCGCTGGACGGCATCCGCGAACATCTTCTGCCAGGACTTAAAAAGACTTGACGACTAAAGATTCACGTGAACATCCAACTTCATAAACACTGCACAACCGTTAGCTGCTCAGAAAGGGTTATCAGGATTTCGATCGGACATGAAGAGGTTTAGGAATTCACCAACCCCGAATTGTGGACCTGTATCAGAGAGTTAGGTCAGCGTCAATCTGAAGATGAATGACTTCGAACCTCGAGAAAGAGAGACACTTCCGATCCACAGATAAGACGAAACAGTATTTTGAAGCATATGCTGTTTGATGGTAAGCAAGGCGAATTAGT
>NW_008762430.1:0-583 GCF_000715545.1 Opisthorchis viverrini | reverse complement strand
TGTTACCAAGAGATCGGGTTGATTAAAGCATGCACAGAGACCGATTGACACTCCCGTGGTGTTTAGTGCTCACCCATATTTGACTAAGTTAACTACTCTCATCTCTTTATTCCGTTAGAAAGGTTTTATCACAGTCATCCAATCAGATGAGAATAATCGACCCATTAGACGTACGGGCAGTTGTGAAATAAATCGACAGGTAATTCGCTGAACCGGGATAGACAAGGGCGAACAGAGGAATGCCCATCCTGATCTCCTTTTTACTTCTGACCAGAGGATAGGCATTGCTACCACCAACGCCATCTTCATTGAATGCACGACATCAGTGAAGACGACAGCGGCTATGCAGCCATACAATCAGTATAGGAGTAGAGAAACGTAAGGGAAGACCTGAGGCTAGCATTCTACAGGCAGTCTCACAATTTAGTACTTATTCAACTGATAGGGATATGAATGGGCAAGAAGACCGTCATGGACACCGCTTGTGAGCTTTATCCCGTGGTATCTATAGACAGACAGAGGACGGACCTCTCTAATGACATTCGTCATCGGTTTCACGACTTTCTGGTTACATTTTCCTGTG
>NW_008762429.1:0-583 GCF_000715545.1 Opisthorchis viverrini | reverse complement strand
CTATATATGTATATATGTAGGTATATATACATATATATTCCATTGAGTTTAATCTAAAAGCTCATGTTCTAAATTCGATCTTGTAGCTAACAAGTACAACGGTGAATTTGTTTCCATTTTATTAAGTTATTTTAATCATGATAATAAGATGTTTCTGTTATCGTAAAATTCCCAAGATGCTTGATTTTATTGCTTCTGTGGTTTAAAAACATTTGTCATTTCTACCCCTTTAAGTAGGTTCAAACCCAGACAGACCGCTTGACTGCTAACCGCAAATTGAAATTATTGACATTGATTCATTCTATCAATTTGATGTAAGATGCAACAATCGCATACCACGAACAGGCTTCCTAAACGCTAACACATTCCCAAGCCCAAGCACTTGTGCTTTTAGCCATTCTATGTCCAAAATGCGGTAATGCTGTCCTTTGTGCTTCAAAAATTTACGGTCATAAACCTAGTCACATCCGTATACTTCCCTTACTTTATTTTCCGAGAACATATACATAAGCAGACATTGCTCCAGCCCTTCGCAATCAACTGTTGTGATTTCCACCATGCAAACCACCTAATGAACCTCTCA
>NW_008762428.1:0-583 GCF_000715545.1 Opisthorchis viverrini | reverse complement strand
ATGAATGGGGGAATTATCCTAAAGTCAAGCTAGATTTAACAGCAGACTTGTCCGAAAAGCGAGTGCGCATTCGATTCAACAGTGTTTGCTAATTGCGGGTCTCTCCAGCAGACACGAATCTGTGCACTTAGAGCGGTTGGGAGAAAGCCTTATGATGTCGAATCTGACCGAACCTGATACACTATGTTCCTCAGTGTTCTCAGTCTGCATTTTCGATTCCAGCAAGGAGCAACTTGAAAGGCATGAGCTTATGGTCTAATAACAATACTAAGGCTTTAAGATGCCCGACAGAATTACTAAATGATACTTCCTTTTGGTGCATATGAACAAGAACGTTTTTTGGCCCTTGTCAGATTCATCTACCAGACTTTCGCTGCAACACACACATGATGAGCTAACGTGACTCTGCACGATATATTTGTTGGAACGTCGTTCCAATTAAAATATATGCCATGAGGGCTAACGGACAGTAGCCAACCTAAATACCACAAATATTTCCTTTTGTAATTGCCTCTTGGGGCGCTGGTGAACCCTGAATCCCACAGTGTCTGTTGTTAAGATACGTTTTAACTTGAACTTTGCT
>NW_008762427.1:0-583 GCF_000715545.1 Opisthorchis viverrini | reverse complement strand
TTACTTTCAGGAATCTGATCTTCCTGATGATGGGAAAATTGGGAGTTTTCGTTTACTGTTCAAAGAAATGAGTGTCATGTGGTGCGTAATATGTGAACGTTTAAAGTCAAAACAGCTTAATCGGATAAGATGAAATAATCTGACGTTTTCGGTTACCATAGCCAACTGTCTCCAAGTATATCTACCGAAAATATCTTTGACAAGGTTTAAATGTTCCGGACCTAACGCGTCCCCTGATTGATTGAAACTGACTTTAGGAATCCTTGAAAAATATTTGCCCATGGCAAACAAAAAGTGGGATTATAACATCTTATCCAACCGCGCTGTATTTTGACTTTAAGTTTTCTTTGAGTTTGTTGGCTGAGGTCATTCGGAATTGTTTGGAAGTTAGGCTTATCAACCCACAGCAAATGGAAAGGGACACAAGTAATTCACGTAACCTTAATAGCGTTAAATCAATGCGTATATGTGCCTCTACTTTCTGACTAGATCCACTGCAATATTTGGTCGACACTGGGAAATGCACAAAGCGTGGCAGCTAGCTAACCGTTTCACTGGTTTGTTAAATTACAGATCTTGATCA
>NW_008762426.1:0-583 GCF_000715545.1 Opisthorchis viverrini | reverse complement strand
GTAACACCTTTCTGGTGCCTAACTGCCATCCCAACAGAAGCTAGTACAAGGACTAGAATACTACCAGGTTGCCCAAGTCTAGACAGGGGAGGCTGAGAGGCAGAGGTCGGATTTGGACCAGACTTTCCGGTTAGTAAATTCGCGCTCTAACCACTGAACAATCTCGCCCTGGTTGGTCCAACACCTGAAGCAGTTTTATGATAGAGATGAAGGTTTTGCGTCCCATCGTAAGACGAGCAAGAATCTGTGACATCGGAAGCGTAGTTATATATCGCAGTTCATAAAACCGACTAAGCGGCAACTATTGGCCATCAGAATCGTTGCTTTAAGTGCTCAACCCAGCTGTCAGTATTGGTGATGTACAACCTTGCTTACTGGGTTTGGGCTCACGAGTTTTGTTTCTGTTTTCCATCCACAGAAATTGTCGTGAACACCTGCCTTCGGAGAATCACTGTACCCTGGTGCTTCCATAGCGTACATATTTCAATATACAGAGCACTTGATGGATCAAAAGCATTTCCAACACTAATTGCCTAGTGACCTAGAAAATTAACCGAACTAAACAAACGGAGGTCAGCTACAG
>NW_008762425.1:0-584 GCF_000715545.1 Opisthorchis viverrini | reverse complement strand
GAAGAAAACTGCGAATCCAGTTGATACAAGCTGACTGATATCGAGCGGAATTCTTACGTTCGTTCACACTGGCTTTTTCATATCCCTAGTTTATCTATATCGGTTCCCTACTTCTGCAAGACACTAGTGTTATTCGTTCAATAATGTTGGGTCTGCTATTCACTAGGCAAACACGGTCGAGTTACTTGCCAATAGACAAAGACACCAAAGTCCCCCTGGAGTTGTGCCCACAAAAATCAGGGCTTGGAACACAAAGAGGCATGGACCAGACCTCATCTGAGTGCCGCATGATGGAGGGAAGTCGAAGAAGACGAATGCGAAGATCATGTGGACATCAATCAGTCAGAATATGAGCCAATGAGCCACTAACTGCAATGCAAATCGAAACAGATAACCACGTCCAAATATATGACCTGGTTAGACATACGTATATAGAAATAGAAAAGAAACTCTTCGGCGTACTATCACTGAAGCACCACACAATTAGGTACTGTTGATACCATCTTGCTTAGTGATGAGAAACATGCAGTCAAATTGTTCAGCACACCGAAGAAACCGATGGTTAGCCTGTCTTAGGTCTACTC
>NW_008762424.1:0-584 GCF_000715545.1 Opisthorchis viverrini | reverse complement strand
GTACATCTTTCGGAGGACAACTGTGGGCCACATCGGGAACAAAAGAATCGGCGTCATGCAGTGGGATTTTAATCCACAGTGGATCATGAACAGTGCGGGGGTGGTGTAGGAGTGTTAATCGGGATTGGCAAGGTCGCAATTAGGTATAAAGAAACCTTCCCCTGTCGCTCCACAAGGCAGCCCGGAAAATAGGGTATCAATCTATCGATGTCTCTGCGTCGGAGAATTTTGTGTGAGCGAGGTTCTGTAAGTGGGTTTATGAATGGCTGTTCAGATCAAGCGAACTATTTAAAATCGCGAAGTTTCGAAGTCTGAAGAAGTTTGTGGATGGCACTTTAACACTACTTTTGCTGCGTCCGAATTTGGAAAGCCGATAGGCGTGCTACCAAATAGGTTGGAAGATTTAATAGCTATACGCCAGGTTTTGCTTCAAGCTACCGGAGAAGCCCCTGGGGCGTATTGACCTCCTTCTCGTTTTGGTGTTTTTGAGAGCTGTTCTTTGCCTGAAGTGATATCTTCGCCCCACATGAGTCCGGTATTCGCGGACCTTTGCTTTCGGGGAACGTATATTTCCCCTCGTTGTT
>NW_008762423.1:0-584 GCF_000715545.1 Opisthorchis viverrini | reverse complement strand
TACCACTCATGCTTCTATACAGAAGTACGCCGGGGTCGTATGCCACATCACCGACTTCATTTGTTGAAGGCGCATTCATGGCAGAGACCGCGTCTCCCAATTATACGTTGTTCAGAAGTCAATCGAAGCGCATGATAGCAGCTAGCTGACTCAATCACTTGAGAACAAAGCAGCTGAAGAATTATCTGAGAGGTCAAGGAATACGAGGACCAACCTAAAGAAACAGGCTTTGGGTAGGTTAAGAAAAAGGTGAACCTATTTTGGAGTCATTGGACAACATCTTACCCGGTGGAAACACCTGTTGTGAGCCATAGTTCGATGCAATGCCTGGTGAAACACATCAAAACAAACGTATCACTAATCTTATGGGAATGTTCAACCCCTGACGTATCTATTTCAATGCAACTGGTTTCGTGGTACATCAATGCTCCCATGCTGTCTCCGTCAAAGAACTGACAGTCAGGCTGAAATGAGTTTGCTCTAGATGAAACACTACTCATAAGTTTGCTGAAAAGCAGTCGAAAACTGACCACCGCTTTCGGGCCTCCCAGGGCTAATCAGATAGATATCATCATCATCATCAT
>NW_008762422.1:0-584 GCF_000715545.1 Opisthorchis viverrini | reverse complement strand
ACGAAACTTAATTCCCACAGGCACTTCCGTCGATGCTAGTCCCATTTCAGGCTTGTCTCAGTTGTGCGTCATTCGCACATATTTATACTGTCAACAATGTGCGCAGGTATCTCATTTCGGCCGGCTTGCCCGAGGCTCCCACAGTGAAAGCAAATCACCGGACTAGCCAATGGTGTAGTCGGCTAACATGCAAAAGCATGGGATCGGTAAAAGAACAGTCACCAGACCCAGGTAGCGGTTGCTTGAAGGAGTACAAAAGAGTCACAAGGAGCGCCGACCGTGACGTAACTTGCTTAGCCAGACTGATGTGTACATTGAACATGCTACCCAACTGGAATGCCTGTGTATATATATTGGAAGGAAGGTGCATTATTTACCGAAGAGCATGGATTTATCTGGGGGTATATTTCAGGGGCACCCTAAAAAACAAAAGAATTGTTTGGCACTCAACCAGTGATGTGGTGCTTACCCGGAGTGGGCTCGGCCGGTCTTTCGAGGTCACTATCTGCAGACATTCTGCCTAGGAAGGAGAAATAGTTTCTCCACTTAAGGCCAAAAATTTTGATGTTTGCGTTTTGAAGCTT
>NW_008762421.1:0-584 GCF_000715545.1 Opisthorchis viverrini | reverse complement strand
TTTACGTCAGCGAAGCATCAGTGCCGAACGTCGATGTGCTGTCGATGATTATGATGATGGTGATGACTAATCTGTTGTAGATAATTTTTACATTATAAATTTGAGGATGACCAGTCAAATAAAGGTATCCGTGACAAGCTAAAGGAGACTGATTTTAGATTCAAGGGGAAGGTCACCAAATACTTACACCAGTTAATTAGTTTCCCCCGAACCAACTGAGCATTGATGTCCATAGTGGTATCTCACTTTAATTCTTCCTTGTGTGATAGTGAAGCCTCTAGTGGGATTGAATAGAGTCATATATATATGCATCTATAACATATGCTGTGTGTAGGTATATGTGCTTATGTAGGTTTCTACGTATACCTTCCTGTGTAATATATATCATATTTAAACGCTAGATCTTTCTGCCTGCCAAGGATGACTTTCCCTAGAGAGAACCCTTTGGCCAGTGCACCAAGTAGTCCATATTGTGGGAACCGTCTTGTTCTCCGTTATGAACTCTCGAGAAATATACTCAACTTTCTCCAGGTTCATCAGCATACGCATGTTTCGGTCTAAGTGCATTGAAGAGTGTACCCATT
>NW_008762420.1:0-584 GCF_000715545.1 Opisthorchis viverrini | reverse complement strand
CAAGGAGACTGATAGAAAGATAGACAAGGTGATAAGTGCACTCCTAATGAAGTGTTAAATAAATAGTGAAACAGGTAAGCAGACGGATAGAACAATGACGTGGTGGTAGGTATATATTTCAGCGAGGAAGCTCAACTGAAATCAACAAAATGGGGATACGAATAGACGTTTACAAAATGAAGACAATACAAACATAGTTCAATAGAGAGAGGTTGCATATCGTTCAGAATGTATGTATCTCTAAACTGATTTCAGTTGTATTGGTGTCAGTTTGCCTTCTCAGCTGAAGCCTCACAATTCCGCTGCGCAGCGAAATGATTGATCTGGAGCGCTTCCAGCTAGAACGCAATGCCGAGGATATTATCTAATTCTGCCTTGCATATCTGCAACACCAAGTGTTAGCAAGAACATGGCGTCTGTATGGTACTGATTTGAATAAGATCACTAGAACATTTTAGATCTGATTGCAATTTACCATCGCATGTCCTAAAAATTACCCATGTTTTCTCAAAAACAATGTAGAACTACGTATGTTTTCGATTCCAAATTTTCTTCCATGCAAATTACATGATGGTTGATTTTGT
>NW_008762419.1:0-584 GCF_000715545.1 Opisthorchis viverrini | reverse complement strand
GTTCGGCCACGAACGGCTGATCAGCAGTGCGGGATACTGACCCGCAATTGGACGGAATAATTCTACTCATCCTTAAATCAGGGATCGTCATAACCTAATCTGTCACACGTGCTCACTAGCTCCTCGATCAACAACTTCTTACGTGGTCGGCTGGATGAGTTCTATTTTTCCTCTCAGATAATTATGCATTGCTGTTGGTAGTGTGAAGAGATCTGGTCGTGGTCATGTAGGTGAAGCAAATCTATGTTCATTGACAAAGAACCATATCAGAGCTGTCTCACCCTTATTGGTCACCGTCATTAAAGCGCATCTCACGAAACTCCAGATACTGTGCAACTGAAACTGGAACGGAGGTCCGTGACCTCCTGGCTAGTACTTGAACACTTGACCTTTCGGTCACGATCGGCTGGTCAGCAGTCTGATCAATTCACACTTAGATAAGACGTAGCGTCCCTCGACCTTCAGTCACTGCGTCAACGTTACGCAGTTCCGCGTTGAATGGCTGCTAGAGCAATGACATCGCAGATACAAGTTTCTTTCATCGGACGAAATTTATTGTTCCTCTGAGCTACTTATAGGTTGTT
>NW_008762418.1:0-584 GCF_000715545.1 Opisthorchis viverrini | reverse complement strand
GAACGAAAGTGCTTTTGCCCTGCGTGGTTTGGAGCTGAACAGACACAGTTGGCAAGACCCAACTATGTGCTCCCTTTAGCATTCAACGCCCCTCGGAATCTTATCGGAGCTTCAGTCTCAACCAGATTTAGTGTCCTGGCATGGCACTGCAAACCATACTATCATATTATACTCACATAATAACATAAGAACATGATAATATCATGTGAAATTGATCATAGTAATCCCATGCACTTTGCACTTATACAGGTACAACCAGGCAAGGATCTATCGATCACCACCAATAGCGTTTGTGGCAAACTATGCGATTCAGTTGCGGTTGACCGACCATGAATGATTCAGAATTGATTGAGTCATATATATGCATATTCTTTGTATATATGGTATATATTTACATACATCCTGCACCATGTTTACAAAACAAACAGCTACTTGAACTAAAACGCATCCCACTCATGTGTTTCCTGATCATGTGACTACCATACATAAACCGATATCTCGTTGCTCACACACTGCGTCGGTGTGCAAATGAAACCAAACCGATCGATACGCTTCGCACCAACCAATTAGTATTCGTTGATCTG
>NW_008762417.1:0-584 GCF_000715545.1 Opisthorchis viverrini | reverse complement strand
TTCTGGACATCCATCGACTAGTAAGCAAATGTAGATGAACACCGCGAAGCCGCTTATTTCCCGACAAAAACGTCACCTTGTATCAGATGCAGGGGCCAAACTCGGACGCAATAACATGGACCACTCGCATACTTTACCAGTGTGTGCACCGTTAGGTACTTTCTTGTTTAACGGCCGAGTGCATACCACCGATGTTTCATTTGCCTCAGTAAGGTGGGCCTCAACAGATGAAAGTGGCGTGACCTATCAATGACTCAATTTACACCAGAGTAGTGTCACGGAGCTCTGAGCAAGCTGTATCTTGGCTTTATTTATCCACAACCCAGCCTTCCGAATACGCTTCTGGATGGCTTCCGGGTCACCCGATATTAAATCACCTCCGCACACGATGCCATTCTGTTGACCATTCGTCGGAAGTGGTACCAGGCTCCGGAATGCTAATGGTGCCCCGACAAACCAAACGGCATTCGTCTAAATTTGAACTGGGGATTTACGCAACTGCGAAAACCGTCAAATCCAGGTCCCCTAATTCGATGACTAGTTGCTTGTATGCAGAGGGCAACTCAGACAAAGTATCTCAGAAA
>NW_008762416.1:0-584 GCF_000715545.1 Opisthorchis viverrini | reverse complement strand
TTTTTCTTGAGCCTTGTGAGCTTCCTAGTAGGACGAATGTGAGATTGTCAGGGCCAGCAGCAAATCTGCATTATGCGTACGAAACGTTAACCTAAGCTGCTCTTTGTGAGAACCAGATGGTAAATTGGGTGACCACGTCCGTGTGACCACTTCCCTCGACGTGAATTTCACAGTTGGCTGGCAAACAAGCATTCGATTTTCAGCATTTGTCACAGTCCTCACACATGACCAACAAGGGTCTTACCGGTGTGCTGGTTGAAGCTGGTTACATCGACGCCGGTTGGCTAGTTGTGATGTTCAAAGACCACAGTAACCAGGACACTGAAAGAGAACAGGTTCGTTACCAAAACCCTAGGCCATCAAATGGACGTCCAATGTAACTGCTCGGCAGCAGAATGCGTTCTGTCACTGAGACGGTGTGATAGGGAATCCTTTTAATTAAACTGAGTGAACCCAAACATCACCGAATAGTTAGTAATCGGAGGTGCGCAAATTGAGATATAGCGACGCCAAGTAATTCCAAATAGGAAGGATACATCAACCAAGGATAAATATGGTATTATATTCTGTTAACGAGAACGGTC
>NW_008762415.1:0-584 GCF_000715545.1 Opisthorchis viverrini | reverse complement strand
AAATATTGTAAGATGCATCTTTTGCATGAGTTCCTGTTTACATAGGATCACACAACGTTCGTCTGTGTTCGTAAACCTTATTCCCTGCGAACCTGAATCATGTACCGAACGCAGGGGCGGAATCGCAACAATGTACATCATATTCCCTGCACGGGAATCCTACATCCCTACAATTTTTATTGGCTTAAATTTTCCGGCCATGTTTCCAAGAAGTAGAGGTGCTGAAATTTTTCATGAAAGTTACTGCTGTTACGTTTGCTAGCCACAATTACAACCTGAAAACACAGCAATGTAACTGCTCAAGCGCCTTGCTTCACAGAGGGTTTTCGAGTGTAGGTCGTACGGGACTCTTGAACTATGCAATTGTTTAGCCACATGGAGGGGAATTTTACTTTTTTGTATTTGCTTAATGATTCGACTGTTAATATTACCGTCAAAAAATAAACCATAAGCCTTCATTACAAATTTTTACCGCTGGCAATTTATAGCTCGTCATGTTTAGGCTTTTAGCAATGTCATTCAGTTACTTGTTGTTGCATGCTCCTAAATTGAACCAGACTGCACTTCGATTTTGTTGCCAAACA
>NW_008762414.1:0-584 GCF_000715545.1 Opisthorchis viverrini | reverse complement strand
ATCGAGGAAAATTTGTAATTTTCATCCAATCAGAGAAACAGATTAGCTGATGAGATCACTAACCGGGAAGACTCATAACATATATTGACAGTGAGGCCTGAATGGCGAACCTAGAATCTAAGTCATTTAGTTGAATTAATCGGTTCTGACGCTCAACGAGCCTTCTACCAGAACAAGAAGGGAGTAAACTCCTACAGGTTGAAGAAACACCGTTGTCGTCTGCGGTTGCCGGATATCGCAAAATCTATCGTAAATACGGAAAACTGGGATAGATTGGAAATTTGGGGGACCATTGATGTTCGGTCATATATGCTATGTGGTTTCGGTGACACTCGTGGAAAAGTGTGGCTGGATTTTTGTAGATATCGTCCTCAGAAGTATCTGAAATATGAAGCAGTAATTTGCACAGCTCAGGTAGCAGTACTGAGGCCCGAAACAAACCGCGTGGGGTCATCTTCAGGTTTCATTTGGCTGAAAAAGCATAATTCTAACACCTTCAATCGGACAGACGTGCTATGTCCCTTTGCACTACCAACTTTGACGGAACAGATGATGGTTGTATTACTCTTGGATTCAAGTAGAAC
>NW_008762413.1:0-584 GCF_000715545.1 Opisthorchis viverrini | reverse complement strand
TTTTTTTAACTGCTTATAACAAAACATCAAGGACAATAAATCAATGTGAAGTGGTAAGTTGTGGTGTTCTGTGAGCATTCTACATCGAATCACAGAACACACTATTAATATAGTTAGGCAAATTTAGTTTCAAAGAAAATGTAAAGTCTGGCTGAGAGTATACAGGACAATCAAGCTGGATTTTTGAAAAGAAACACGAAAGTTAAAAATGAAGCTACGGCGTGCTTCATCTCTCAGTTAGCAGTTTGAATCGAGTTAAAATCAGGAAATCGGGAACTGTATACGATATCACTCTCATCATATAGCTGCGTATAGTTTGAACAATGTGAATCCTCCTACTTGGTTCCGACAGAAAATCACAGTATACCATGCGCGTAAACCTATCTATCCGGATCCTTTTCACATATTTTTGTTTTTGTAGTCCCGCAGATGGTACAGTTATTTAGAAAACACTCAGAATTAGCCGACTAGCCTTTCTTGAATCTCTTGTATTTCGTCAGTCATGGCACAAGTAATGCTAACTTCCTAGAGAGGCAAGTTTGGAAGGCAGAATAGCATTTCCTTTCATACTAGGGAATATTCAC
>NW_008762412.1:0-584 GCF_000715545.1 Opisthorchis viverrini | reverse complement strand
AGTGTATTTCTCGAAAACTTTCAATTTAATTCTGTTAGTTGACGACACAGCCAACATAGGCATCTGATACAATTAGTGTCCGTGATGTGTATGCGTAGCGATGGCAAAACGGAATGATTTTGAGGCAGATTCGTGATGTGCGATTACCATGGTCTTTTACGAATGTGACTGGAAAAACAATTGAACAAATGGCGTTTCGTAGCGCTTGTCTTCTGTCTTGGCAAACGGATGTGGCGTGTCAACATTCGTAGTGTCTGACCATGTTTTAGCATCCTACATAATGAGCAATGGAAGGGGAGCTGCAGTGATTGAAATTCGCCACCGAATACGAAAAAAACATCCGTTTTGTTCTATCTATAAAATGCTAAAACTAAGGAAGTGTGTGGATCCGGAACATCTGTGAGTGATTGTATTTGGGATGCAGACTGCGTTAACCTACATATCCATGAAGTGAAAATCCGTGGGCTGAAATTCTAAGAGACTAGGTAACTAAGGGATGGGGCTAGAGTTCGTAAAGCGTGCGTGGGAGGTTGGTGGAGGGACAGCGAGGACAGACGGAAACGTGTATCGATTTGTTAGGGTTG
>NW_008762411.1:0-584 GCF_000715545.1 Opisthorchis viverrini | reverse complement strand
ATAACACCCGAGAACGAAAGATCTACTGCGATGTGCCCCGATTCATATGTTTTGACAATTCGCTTTCTCATGATGACATACGGAGCCAAGGCCTGATGTCTAAGTTTGGGGACAGAAATCTCCATCAAAACTGCGAGAATCCGCGCCTTCCATAGTGTCGAGAAATGGTTTGAGAAAAGTACCTACGCTTTCGTGAAACGGTTTGAGAAAAGTACCTACGCTTTCGTTGTCGGTCCACCAAATCCAGTATTTTGAGATGCGCTTAGCAAGCGGCAAGTTTAACGCCTGCATCACCTTCTTGGATGTTTATTGAAGGTTGAGCCCGTAGCAACACTTCTGTGACACGATATGGGCTATGAATATGCAGGTCCTATTATGATGACATGCATGATCGCTACTGAACTTCATCATCATGGAATTCGGAAAGTTTCCCAAAGCCAGTCGCCTCATTTTATACGTTTTCCCCCAAAAGCGGCGTAGCCAAGCGACCACTGATTTAGTAGGCAAGCATCTGTTTGAGTGTAAATAGCATTGCTTGTTGAGTAATTCAGGTTATCAGGAAACCACAGGTTTGAACCCGCACG
>NW_008762410.1:0-584 GCF_000715545.1 Opisthorchis viverrini | reverse complement strand
GTGACACTTACTTCATCTGTGATTCCGGTTAGGGACAGTGGCGTGAATAGTGATATTCTTCACAAAACCAACAGAGTGTGGGCGGTTTTCTTGGAGTTCGTTTTGAATTTGACTTCCTGTTGGAAGATACTTTGCATACCATATCAGGCTGGGATAATTTGGATTGCGCAATTATTACACCATCACCCTTGAGATTGATAAAAAGCTGGCATTCAGTGGTACGTTTCTGAAGCGTTAACTCGGGATCCTGTTCAATTCGATTCAGGAGCCGGATCCGAATATCTGCATCGTGTGGCGATTGACGACCAGGCACGAAAAGGAGACACTTGATTTGATCCTCGATCATGGAGCTGAGCTGAAAGCGCTCGCATTCTCTGTTGACCACACCGGCATATGTGGTGAAATCCTCAGTATCCCATTCGGTAATCGTGAGACACTGATAACGAATATTGAACAAGAAACTTTGATCACCGAATATTTGGACCAAAATTTTGACAGCACGTGCGAAATCAACGTCACAATGGTGTTTGGGGAGTATGAAATTTGTGGGCCGACTGTGTTCAGCTGTCCCCAAGTTCCGCAGC
>NW_008762409.1:0-584 GCF_000715545.1 Opisthorchis viverrini | reverse complement strand
CTACGGACCTTGCAGTCAGTAAATTCGCGTTCTAACAACTAAGCCAACTCGAGCACTGGGTCACCATCGTGGAGACGGGCAACGTAAGGAATCAGTTGGTGGAGATACGAATAAAGCATGAGTCTTACAGCACCCAATCGTATTCCTCTGGGAATAGCCAACAAGGGAAGTGGTCTTTAGTCAGTCGCACACGCGTAGTTTTCACAGCAGAGCAAAATAAGCGTTGTAATGGATCAAGATGAGACGCACGCCTTGAAAGCTTCAGGTTTCCTACCTTTTTGAGAATCCCCATTAACCCGTTTCCATATGGCGATTCACGAAGGACGTACGTTGAACTACCGTCCAAGTTGCTGAATTGACCTGAGGCTATTGTGGGTTGATTAAGAATGAGAATAAGATGGCCGACCCGTCAGTCTGCCTTAAACTCAGTCAATTTCGGTTTCCCGTAGAAGGTACATAAACCAATTAACAGCGCCCATTGCAGTCAGTAGTCTAAATTGATCCTGATGATTCCTTCTGATAGATCTTCAAAACTACATATTCTGCCCAGTCCTTCGGTGTTCGGTCTTTCTGTGCTATAAAGT
>NW_008762408.1:0-584 GCF_000715545.1 Opisthorchis viverrini | reverse complement strand
TGCAGTGCTTCACAGAGTAAAAATAATTGGCACTGTCGTATTCGGACTCCAGTGATTTCCATCTAGATAAATACTCAATTATTTCAACGCTATCAAAGAATTGATCTTCAAGATGGGACTTAGATGGCGTCTGGGGCCACAAGCATCTTGAAATTGTTTATGGAAAATAGGGATCTCAAAACGGTAGGCCCTAAAGTTAACCAGTGATTTGAGTAAGGACTGAGAACTTGAATAATCAGCAGGCGTTTTTTACTTGACAGCTTGTAACGAGCCTTACAAACCTCTTCATTTGATGGAATTTTCTGGCGCTGAACTATGGCGGTGAAATATAACATTTGCTCACAGAGTGTACCGATGGTATTGCTCCCATTTGTTCGCATCCTTCAAAGATGAAAACCATTTTAAATTACCAAGATGATTCTACAGTACGACTTTGTCTATGCTTTGTGCTTCACTTGCCTCAACAGTATTTAATGACACTGTCATAAATGGCCCGATTGCGCAGTCAGTGTCCCAAAGATATTGCGCTCAATGTGTAGCTCTTCAGTTCTCCAACCAACTGAAAATGACATCGCTTCAAAAGT
>NW_008762407.1:0-584 GCF_000715545.1 Opisthorchis viverrini | reverse complement strand
CACAACACCATCCACTGGGTTGAAGCTAACTGGTCCTCACACAACATGTCTTCAGAGTAGCTGCACTGCCGCCATGCACCCCAAGTATTTGTGAATGGCATGGGACAAGTTTTGCTACGCTTACTAACTCTTCAACGTGGTTGAATTAAGATTTGGAAGACAAAAGTCTGGTAAACTACCATGCCAACATCATCTTGGACAATAAAATTTAAGCCATTTTTACTCTTTCACCGGATACAAAGCTGTACACCATTCCAGTAGTGTGTGAATAACTTAATCCTCATCATATTCTTCTTTTTGCTGGGCAAAAGCAAACATAGCGGACATTTTCCACAAAGGCAACAGTAAAAACAGAGAATTGCAGTACAGGTCACAGCTACCAAGAGAACATCTATGAAATGTGGTTCAGTTCCTTGTCCAGATACTTCCCAGTTTGTACTTATTCGTGTGTCCTCGACCAGAGCTTGTGTTCTCAGGTAACCATCTAGTTGAACTCATTTGGTGACACCTCTTCCCCTCACCTCCTTTAATTTGCTCCAAAATCATTCAAGTTACTTGCTTCAATTGATCCCTGTTCAAGCTAC
>NW_008762406.1:0-584 GCF_000715545.1 Opisthorchis viverrini | reverse complement strand
GATTGACTTGGCTGGGATTCAAGTTGCGTAGAATGCAAAAGGCACCAAACACCCCGTTATATTTGGAGTTTTGACAGGAAAATAGCAAGTATAAAATGGGAAGCCTTCGGGTAGGCAAAATTGTGAAGCTGTCAAGAGAGAGTTGGCATAAATTGTAGAAATCTGATAACATCTTCGTTATTGCCTTTACATGAATATTGATACATAGTCGGGTGAAATATCCAAGAGGGACAACCTAGAGGAATGGGTGACTGATCAGCGTTGAGTGTGAATTCTTGCATGCCGACTCAAATCAACGCTCCTGTCCTACGTCCAGAGGTCATTGAATTCCGCATTGGCGTGTTGCCCCATGTATTGCGGCCACCGCTGGGCTTTGCCATCTCCGGTTGTACCGTCTTACCAAACTTAAGTGTGTCGACGGCCAAACAATAGTCGGTATAGTGAAAAATATCTCTAAGTAGGGTGACTTCATCGAGCGGATATAGCTACCCATGGGAGGCACCAGACAGTACAGAATGCCGATATTTACATACATCATTTTGATAATTGTAGTTAGGTGGGTAGGCGAGTGGAACCGGTTTGAC
>NW_008762405.1:0-584 GCF_000715545.1 Opisthorchis viverrini | reverse complement strand
GTAAGGTAGCACTAAGTCCCTTCCCTATCGACCTTTATTCTTTTCCTCACATAAGGCTTTCAAACAAATCAAGGTTGTACGCTAGCGAAGCATCAGTTATGATGATGATGATAATGATGATGACGAGGAGGAGATGGCAAAACGATTACGTGGTACACAAGCCACTGCTCTGGAGAAATCGAAATGCAGATCGTTTTTCATATAAACGACCTGTTTGTGCCACAAGAGTGGATTATCCATGCGGTGAGGACTGTTGCTCATTCCGTAGAACAATTTCAAACAATAAAACCAAACACAAAATATTTAACTTTAATCGATTTCTTTCATGCCCTCTGGGCCGAAAATCCTTCGTATTGTTTCACTGTTTATTTTTCTATAAAATAATTTTTTTGGCAAACGATTGTGATTTGACCACCTTTCCACTTTCAAATTCAAGCTTACTGGTATTAGTTCATTAACCTTGGCTATATTGTGACTGGTCAGGCCACGAACACAATCAAAAAGTCTAATTGAATCAGTCGCCATTGTTTCCAGCATGAACGCTGTTTGAATACTCCGTTCAAACTTAAATAGCTATTTGAGGA
>NW_008762404.1:0-584 GCF_000715545.1 Opisthorchis viverrini | reverse complement strand
GTGAGTGAGTGAGTGTGAGTGTCTTGAGGCCTTAAACTCCCTGTCGATTTCCCGAGTATGTAACTAGATTGCGAGAAAATAACAAATGCTGTGTCTAGTCGAGTATAACTCAAAGCCATCGGTTTCGGGAATTGGACTCGACTGATGAATCTTCCAACTGTTGTCGTCTCCATGAGCTGAGCCTGCAGCAGAATAACTGTACTGTGTGTTGAATGGCTGACCAATTCACACGACTGACAAATTCCTTTGCGATGAGGGTCACCTAGACTGCAAGTTTACATCAGTTCAAAAAGGTTGGACATCGGTCATACCAGCTCCATACCAGTTGATATCAACAGGCACTGTGATCAAAACAACTTGCCTATTGCATTCCATTGCACAGGGGTGGACATTTTTCAAAATTCCATTGGCCTTAGGCAAGGAAAACATCGAGATATTGTGTGCTTCACTGGTCTGTGATGTTAAATATTTTGGATCGCATGCAAGCTTCTTTCGCTTACCTAGCTAAAGCAATTTTCAAACGAGAGTTAGCCTCGTCACTGAGGCCACTGTATACTGAAGAGCCGAAAAGCACTGCACAGTTG
>NW_008762403.1:0-584 GCF_000715545.1 Opisthorchis viverrini | reverse complement strand
TTCTGGTCGTTGGTTTGTCCATCGAGGTTTGCAGGTTAGGTTGAAAACTCGCCATACTCGGTCGATCTGCGTGCGTCGTTGCAAAGCGAGGCGGTAGGATGTGTCGGTATGGTGGGCTAGGTAGTCACGTGGATCCTCTAATCACGAATTTTCGCATCATGTGGTCATGTAATGACTGGCCCCTTGATTGGCGAATTCTCAACGAAAGTTTCACATGACTAGTGAATTACTCGTCCCTTCCCATCTTGTGTAGATGACCTTTTACAAAACTACCTCAATCATCAAGCGCTTTATCCTTCAGTGACTAGCACATTATCTGGGTTCGCCTCAGCACTGTCAGATGGGAGTGCGAATCACATTCCACTCGAAGGGTGCAGGTCGACAGAATACACTTCAGCCGCTGCTTAAACGGTAGCGCCATGTCTTTGATTCTCAACCACAGAGCTCAACTGAAACCCACCTACTAAAACTACACAACGCTGCCGTCAAGTTGAAGAACAGCTAGCAAAAGATAGCCAGAATGATCTTGTTCATCACTTAAGACAGTTATTGCTTATTGCTTGATAATGTTTTAAATATTTTTT
>NW_008762402.1:0-584 GCF_000715545.1 Opisthorchis viverrini | reverse complement strand
GCTCTAACCACATGGGCCATCTCGCTACCAATGATAGTCAGGGCAGATTCACCACGGACAAGCAAGACAAAAGAAATTCATGCGAATCCTCGACCCGGACAGAGAGATTGTCGGAAAACCGGTCGATAAACCTGCCGTGTAACTTGGTCGTTCTACCCACCAGCCATTGCCAAAGCAAAATACTTTTTTTGGAAACCGGGACTTTTTATAGCTTTATGACTAGCGAAGGTACAAACTGCAAAAACGTGAGCATGGGACTTAACTGTTCTCACTCTGTTAGCTCGATTTGGTTCAAAAATCACTCGGTGTCCCTGTGAACACAAGTGTGTGGCGTGCAAATCTTCAAGCGTTTGAGCCTTCTGTTTACATAAACCTGGAAAGTGGAACAAACATTATTGCTGCAAGCACAGAAATACACATTACAGAACATCCATGGCTGTATGAGTTATCCCATAAAAAAGCGGGATACGTCCGCGGCGAGGTATGTTTGTTGCCCCTAGAGGAATTCGTCCCCAGCTAGTATCAGTGGGGCATGGTTCGCAGGCACTTTGAAATGCCGACCAAGAAGCGGATTAGATGAAGTT
>NW_008762401.1:0-584 GCF_000715545.1 Opisthorchis viverrini | reverse complement strand
TGGTCTGAGTTAACCTGAGTCCTGGTTGCTATTGTTACGCCATTCGAGTTTGTACGTACTGTCAGCTCTGCGCCAAATAGGTAGACGTTTGCTAGTTTTTGCGAGGAGGTATTCTTCGTAGAAGACTTTATCTAGAAATATTTCTTTACGGGCGCTCCAAAATTTTGTCTTTTCCGCTGTACTTTAACTACGGTTAAGAATATTTCCAGTTAACTGTGAGACTTCATGTCGCCTGTCGATAGTCGTCAGGAGCCTCCTTTTAATTTATGCTGTTGCTGCATAACTATATTGAAGCATCCAAGCGACCACATTAGTCTCATACCTTCGAATTGGCACAAGGACTTGCTGATGGGCCAGGGCATACGGCCGAGATATAACGTAGAATTCAGGTTGACAGATCAGTATGCTAGGTTTGAATTTGCTTGTGTATAAAGATTTATCATTCCAGGGCAAAATCAACATCAACTTGAAGTTTCATTTATAACCAGACGAAATTTTTTAAAACGTACAGGAATGCACATCCATATTGCAAGTACTCATATTACTTCTTAACCAAACAAGCGATTGAAGCCTGATATATAAAG
>NW_008762400.1:0-584 GCF_000715545.1 Opisthorchis viverrini | reverse complement strand
AGACTGAATCCTGGGCTAACCTGGAAAAAGCAGTCCACGGGCCTGTCCAACGGATTTTGGCGGTCAGGAAAATTCATGTTCACATCATTCTCCGCTGTCCGGAGGCAACTCTTGTGTGAATATGAATTCTACAGGCATTGCAACCAAGCACAACTAACCAAAAGTTGTCCGTCAGACTTAAGGAGTAGGACTACCTGACTGGGAAGTTCTGCTAGGTGGGTCAGTCGATCGACATAACCCGGGTAAGTACTGAGTGGTCGTTCGACGGGTTGAACAAACCAGTGACGCGCTAGCCTCACCTATATGATGTCTAAAGCTCATATTAGATGATCTGAATGATTCTGGCTCAGTAACGGTAACCTGTTTTGAAGTAACACGAAAGAATTTACCTCGTGCAATCATTCTTTATTGGGTTCAGAGCTGGTATGCAACTTATCCAGATGTGTTGAATAGTTTTCTGTCTAGACGTCGTCTGACTATTTTCACAAGAAAAACATGAAGGCTGCTTGGAAATGTACCGGAATGTTAAGAGATCGATTGAGTTCTTTGGTGGCCAATCAGGTGGCGATTGATCTGTTCGCCGG
>NW_008762399.1:0-584 GCF_000715545.1 Opisthorchis viverrini | reverse complement strand
ATGTTTGCGCGTTGTACCGGTGTAAACATGTTCTGACGGGGTGGACAGGAATGCGAACAGGTTGACACCGTTGATTCCCACAGCTTGTTAAGCAGCCCTTATCTTTCCAAGGTAGCAATAGGTAAACAAATTTTAAAAGTAAGAACGTCTTTACACGTCCGGACATTTGCATCCTTTCTTCTGGCTGGGTCACCGACGAGGTAACTACCCTCAATTCTGCAGCGAACGGAATTTTAACAACCCCAGGAAGCTGGCCAGATCGTGCGAGAGTAAACAGATCACCGAAGTGTCCAAAATAGTCCAACTGTTTCGATTTTTGTTTCTCACGCGTCACATGTTTCGACATGTACGGTGAAAAACCCCAGAACTAGCAACAGAATCACCACGCGAAGGCATTCTCAACATACTGAAAACAGGTTTGATCAAGCAAGAACGGTGCACAAGTGGACCAACGACGAGTGAACTGAACAACTCGCTGGGCAATTAAGCAGTTGCAGGATTCCCGTTCACATCACTCTCTTCCCCTGGCCCTCTGGGGAGAACTGAACTGGAGGTTCACTCTTACTGGAGCTCATCAGCAGTGC
>NW_008762398.1:0-585 GCF_000715545.1 Opisthorchis viverrini | reverse complement strand
GTTTCTCAGGGTTTTCGCCAGTGCTATGGATAGTGACAGTGACAAAAATAAGCTAGTCAGACACAACGAGGCGATTAGACAACATGCGCTGGCCGACCTGAAGATAGCCAAAGTGAGTGTTTTGATGAGCTTATGGCTTCTACTGACGAATTTAGGTTCTTGCGCCGTTTAACACCTTCCTGACAGTGTTCATTGCTTTTCACTCATTATTCAATAGGGTACGCACAACTTTCAAACTACCTGACTGCATTCAGATACTCTCAAGTCAAGTGTTCTTTTCCTTTTTCTAGAGTTTTCTATTAGGGACACCCTCTTAGAGAGCTCCAGTAGCAGTGTGATAAGGATTTATTGCCGCATAAGAGTATGTTTATTTGCGCGTGATGACCAAAAGGCGGTATTCAGCGTCTTTTGTGAAAACCGTTCACGAAATCTTGGATAGCATAGACTCCATGGGAGTGGCCTTATTTCAGAGGATTTTTATCTGGTAACACTCTATGCCAGACTTTTGAGGATCAACACACAATGCTCGTCGTAAAACACAGCCGAGTAAACCACTTTTATTCGCATTCTAAGTTTTATGGTCGC
>NW_008762397.1:0-585 GCF_000715545.1 Opisthorchis viverrini | reverse complement strand
TTTGTTGGCGTTCAGTACGACCAAGGGTTACGGTGATTCAATGTGTCAAACGTTGTAGCAGTTTAAACGTGGACTCCGTGAAAATGGCGCGTTGGAATGCAAGATAAATTTTTCCTCCGCACGTTCCTTGGGATTCACGATCTGATAACAGGTTGAGATTGGCGCTTGTCGAAGAATAGTGTCCAACACTACGCCGTTCAATAGCTTTTCTGTAATTTGCCATTTTACACTTGTATGCCGAGCAAAAATCAAATTTCGTTTTTTCTTGTTTCCAGCCGACCGACGGTGATTCCACTGAATGTCGCAGCGTGTTTCTACCGCTACAGACTGAGAAATTTTGGAGATTTGGCATTTCGTTCCTTAAAAAATTTTGCACCACATTTGATAAACAGTTTGATGCGGTTTTTTTCAGCACAATTCCTTGCTAGATGTTGAACGCAATGACCCTATATTGATCAACCTGACAAGGTTTGTTACACACTCGTGACTGGTTCCTTATTATTCGGGCTGTTAAACAAACTGTGTTTTCTGGTTTACCTTTTGTGGTGTCATTTGTCTTTTCTGCTTTTCCGTATACCAATGCAA
>NW_008762396.1:0-585 GCF_000715545.1 Opisthorchis viverrini | reverse complement strand
ATGGAATGTGCAACACTTGACCGTTTGTTAGTGAATAGAAAAAACGTGTTCGAACGTTCTTGAACTGAGACTTCAGTTAAACAAAGCCATAACTTTTGCAGATTGTGGTTTCGGAAGTTTATTAGAATCCCCCAATGAGCTCCATCTTGAAGATGCCTCGGTACAGCCTACCTGACGAGTGGTCACAAGAAGGGCGAAACCGGTCGTGAGCTGTCGAAGAGCTTTCAGCAACCTTGTGAGTAGTTTCCTTCATGAAAGGATGGAGCAGAGTATTTTGGTAATAATTTTATGAATTTGTCAACAAAAAGTCAAAACTGAAAGAAATGAACTTTTGGACGCACGATGAGAGATATTTTCTGGGAACCTTCCAATCATCAGTGGGGATTTGTAATCAAACGTCCAAAAATCCTCCAACGTTTTCTGTCAAAATGCCAATATTCGTATTGAAGGAACGACGAATTGAGGGCTTGGTAGTTTCAAGGAAAACATTTCAAGCCACTTGATCTGCCTGCCTCATTTCTCGGAGTTTAATGGGAGTATGCCCGAAGGTCGTCTGCAAAAAGTGCAAGGTGAACGCAGCTTTTC
>NW_008762395.1:0-585 GCF_000715545.1 Opisthorchis viverrini | reverse complement strand
AGAAAATGGGCAACTGACGCACCCGAGGCAATGGAGAACTTGTTTAGTGCCGAGCGCGCTGAATCACCGGTAACGTTGTCTAGTTGTATCCCGGTTATGCTACCAACCCCTGGTATATAATGGGATACTTTACGAGACAATTTCGGTTTTCAATATGACATACCAAGAGGACCGCACACGAGACGCGGCATATTGTCATCTGTGTGTTCCCTTTTTTACCCACCTAGTGTTGTGGCTACACCTTGCTTACCACCTAAGCAATTTCTACAAAGGCTGTGTCGAACCGGCTCTGAATGGCACCCAGGCTGGATGTCAAGGACAAGCTAGCCTTGTCACCGAACATGTCATTACTATTAGAGGTGAACACAGGGATACCCTCTCACTGCAGCTATGCTGAAACGTTCATTAGAAAATGGAAACAGGTGAAATATCCGGCTGATGTGTCCTGGAAATAGCGGATGAAGGAATACCTACTGAAGACTCGTAAATTGAAAGAAGGTGATATGGTGATGGTGGTTAGTGTTGGGGTAAAAACGGAAGAGTGACCGTTAGGCATCTTCACTTCATGTGAGGTTAGCTGAGATG
>NW_008762394.1:0-585 GCF_000715545.1 Opisthorchis viverrini | reverse complement strand
CGAAACCTACCCCAGGAGTCATTTGGAGCGTCATTCAAGGTATCGGAGTATGCTTTAATAGTGCTGTTAGTTTGGACGACTAAGTGAGTGCTTATTGGTGAACGGAAGTGGAAAGGGTGAAGGAAAAAGGAGTCACCTTCATCACACTGGCGGAATTCTTTGGCGGTATAATGGTTTCACTCTGACTAACGTTGGCGTTTACAGCACTCTATCCGAGGAAGGGCCCATAATCTCTTTTGAGGTGGTCTATCTTCCGAGAGTGAGCAGGGTCCGGATGTCGTTTCTGTGACTCTTCCCAGAGGGCAGACTTCAATTCACAAGTGTAATCACCTGGTGCAACTCAGTTTGTTCCGGGAAATTTCGGGCCGTGACAGTGTTGCTAAAGCAAGATTCCCATGAAAAAAGTAGAACGGACTAAGTGGAACACGAGCGACAGAACAGCGTAGTTCGGCAAACCCGGAGTCTGACCGGTATCAGTTTGGCTCAGCGTAGCGTGCACCGAAGAAAGCTATCAACCCCAATCAGACAAATCTTTCAGATTGACCATTTGACCAACTGATCAACAGCTGTAGCACCCTTCCGGTG
>NW_008762393.1:0-585 GCF_000715545.1 Opisthorchis viverrini | reverse complement strand
TGTAGAGTGGTAGAATGGTTATAAAATAGGGGTTGTATTTTTTACGGAAGAGTTACCATAGCAGTAAAATTACAGCGACAATTCCCTTAGATTTTCAACGTGGGGCTCAAAACTACGATTATCCCGTTCATCCGTTAACATATCACCATTTATCCGTCTGTGGATATGCGCATGTAAAAACGTTGGCACTTAAAATCAAAAGAACCATTGGTATTTTGTCAGCGGAACTGAACTTAGAGCGTAATACTTTTCCAAAGGTGCGCTCGTAAAGAGGATTATATTCTGTACCCGAATGGATGACGGTTAAGGGGTATACTGCGCCTGAAGTTTGCAAAAAAAGACAACCTAAATGATGTTACTACCCTTAACGCCTTTATTTAGCGGATCCAGACAAGCTGGCATTAACAGGGAAAGCAATTGCTGGGCGATTTTATGCACTCTGCGGACCGTTCGGTAGAAATGTCGCTGCTAAGAATAATGCACGTTCAAATGCTATTTAAATCACCAAAATTGATGATGAAATTATGGTCGAATATCAGTTCTTTGAAATAATGTGCGTTTACTGAGCGGTGGAGTGTGATGAAA
>NW_008762392.1:0-585 GCF_000715545.1 Opisthorchis viverrini | reverse complement strand
CAGTAAATTCGCGCTCTAAACACTTGGGTATGCTGCACAAAGGGTACCTCACATTTCACTTGGCAGGATACGTGAGACATCGCATTATATTTTATTGACATAATACATCGGTCATAAGGTTGATCGGAAAAGTTTCCAGCAACCTTGTTTTGGTGTGAGCCCTAACCTCACTTTCCAAGTGACACGACAGTCTTCGAAAATCAAGCAGGTCTAAGTTCGTTCTCCAGGATCAGAGTCTGTTTAGAGCCGTCCAGGGAGGAGTACCATGCGACTGTGAGTAATCTGCGTGAGTTTCCATACATCTGTCAAGGTCTCAGATACAGTCTCACATTGGGAAACATGTGAATTCTCCTTGTGTCAGTCACGACGTCTCGTCCTTGCTACATTTGGTTGCACCTTTGACCGCGACTGTCTGACCTTGGGCAGTCTAATATTGGGTAATGGTGGCCTGAATAGGTTAATAACATTCCAAAGTTATCGTCCCGTCCTCTCTGGGGAAAGTATACATTCGCCCAAGCTGCACTTAGCGAAATCGCCTTACAAACGTATCAGTGGTCGTGTAGCGACCCAGTCACCCACATACTT
>NW_008762391.1:0-585 GCF_000715545.1 Opisthorchis viverrini | reverse complement strand
ATTTGCTTCGAGGCACAGTCATAGGTTCATCCTCTTCAAACACCGGTGTGGAAAAGATTGTGATAAGTTGCTCATTCTTCCAAAACACACTGCAGACTCAGTACACATGAGGACTCAGATTTGCCAATGGCAATGAGGTGCATACTCCACAAACTAACCTGATACACCAGGTCAGCGACTGCAGACCTGCATTAACCCTGGAGCATATCCAGACAGATTGAACAACAAATTAGTCGTTAACCCTTTGGTCAGTCCATTTGATTGTATTCAATCAGTCCCACTACATTTAAAGTCACCCATTTCCGCTTGCATCTGAATAGTGATGACCTACCTTCAGTTCCCAAGCCGAACTAAATTATTTCAACACTGTTGAGAAATACGCACCTGATAAGCACTTCTTAACTGTCATATCTGGGGCACAAGTCATCTGCTGTTCGTCAATTAAGCATCATTCGCTGCATGAGAGTAAATTTGTAAGTCCGATATTCCAAACACATAACGTTCAAACAAGATAGTTTTATTGACACTTCATACGAAAAGCACACTTTAAGGGGCGAAACTTGATATCCCATAGGCCAATTAATC
>NW_008762390.1:0-585 GCF_000715545.1 Opisthorchis viverrini | reverse complement strand
GTACTGCGAGAAGGTGATGAAATAGTTCAGTAAAATGGTCCGCAGCAACTCTTGGGGTTTCCACAGGAAGATAAAACCATGCATCATAGACCATTTCCTCAAAATCTGGAGTTGTTTTTTCACATTGCTATTCCATACTGAATAACAATCCGGGGACCATAGATTTCCTTCTTTAGTTTAGCATGCTTTTAAGGAAGAGAACAATAAAGTGGAGAGAAGTCAGAGTTGTTTTTTGAAGGTTCCGGAAGGGAAATTATTGATTTCACCGATACCGGAAGGCAGTGAATGTCTGAAGTGAAATTTTTTATAACCCGGATGTAAGCTGGTCTTCACCTGCACAAAATATTACTAAGTTCACTCTGGTGTGGATAAGCTGGACACGTTCCAGTCTTTTGGTTCTGAACTAAATTCGTCTTCTTGCGGAGCAAGGGGGCCTGATTTCAGGAATCGCGATATATTGGTTTTCGTGATTGGTTGCTTACTCTAGACGAGTTATCCCTATCAACGTTGCTTTCCAGAGCATCATACCATCAGTTGGAGTCTCAAAAGGAGGCACAGTTTGGAAGGCTCACCACAACTTTGTCA
>NW_008762389.1:0-585 GCF_000715545.1 Opisthorchis viverrini | reverse complement strand
AGGGAGAAGGATAGATCTCCTTATGTTATTAGTCGGTTTATCAAGCCTAACAACTTGATCACAAGCCTTTTGTGCCACCTGAAGTGGCACTGTCAACGCGAACCTTTCTTATGTTTGTACACGAGTCGATTCTCACAAAGTGACTAATAATTTTGCTGTGAGACGCAGAGGATTTTAGTATCGACTTAATCCACTCGAAGTTTATTGAACCGTCGTGTTATTCCAGTGTTCCTCTAAAAAGCTTGTTTCGATAAACATAAATCAAGTAAAGAACATTTTGAGCATAACACTTGGTCATCCTCAGGAACAAATAAGAAAAAATAAGGAGTATGTTCTCATTCATAACAAAATTATGTTGTCAGAGATCAACTCGTTGTTGGCAAAAATCAACATGAGGGGTTGAGGTCACATGACTGAATTACACGACTGACTGACCATAGGAATCTTAGCTGATCTACGTATTGTTTCTGAATCCAATGTTTGTTCTGCTAAATTCTTAGGCTTCTTCAGTGAGCGGGAGTTTTGCGCTGATGGGCGATGGCAAATTTGAAAACATTCTATTCAGAGGTTTCGTTAGTCAGTAGA
>NW_008762388.1:0-585 GCF_000715545.1 Opisthorchis viverrini | reverse complement strand
GAGTTTTTATTCAGATTTCACTGGATACATTCCTTGCTCAGAAATAAGCTGAATGTCCCGGGTAAGCAGCCTTGACCTGCGCAGACTGTGACAGACTAGACACCTACTAAATAATGTGAGCTCCATTTGGCCACAAGCGGACGACCTGCTATCATGCTTATGGCTTATTTTTGATGACTGATTCTTTAGTCTAGTTTGCATTATTCGATAAGTGAAGGTCACAGTTGCAGAAGATGCTTAAATCTTCGGGAAATCAGTTGCCTTGTTTTTAAATGAGCCTGTTCTGCTCCACTTCCGGGAGAGTTTAAGTTTCGGTTGGGATTCATAAAACTTGATGCCTTCAGAGTGCTAAGTGCAAGTTTGCTACCAGCCTGCATCACCGTATCCCATAAATTCTCTTCGACTTTGTCTGATAATCGTGTTCTTATAAGGCGACTGAATATTGGCGAAAACTGCTCGACTATTGCTGTCCACGGCAATTCTGAGCGTGCGATTCATGCGTGCATTAGATTCGGAGGATTTGACTTTCAAACCTATGAATAGTTTTGGCTTATTCAAACCTGCTAACATTTGAATTATGTCCCC
>NW_008762387.1:0-585 GCF_000715545.1 Opisthorchis viverrini | reverse complement strand
CGGAGCACCCAGCATCTTATAGGATTGGAGACGTCTTCCAGTACATCAGAAGACGTCATTTAACTCGTTATGGTGGACAGGTTACACATCAGGGCCCGAGAGCCACACAATGAACAAGCGAGGTGTGCGCATCTTGTAAGTCTTTGAAAGGCGTGAAGAGAAGTAGCGACGGACAAGCGCGTGATCCTTGCTGAAAAACAGGAACGCACTACACAGCTGTTTCATCCTTATAAGGAATCAGCAGCAGCGAGCATTTCATGACACCAAGGGAGCTTCGAACCCGCGACCTTCTGGCTAGTAGGTGAAGACTAGAAATTTTCAGCCATGAGAGGCCATCAGTAGTGTGATTAACACACATGTGAGAGAGAGTGGCAACTCACATTCTATTGTGAAGCTGCCGGTGTGTTTATCACCAAGCTGAACGTCGTAGGCCAGCCTAACTTTACTTAAAGTGTTTCGCTCGCTGAGACAGACGGATTTCTTGTCTCGACATTCGACTATTTTCATTCTCTGAAGCCTTTTCCATTTCTTGGATTTCCCCTATACACCACTTCTCCGGATCAGTCTTGAGATTGCGGATCAAGC
>NW_008762386.1:0-585 GCF_000715545.1 Opisthorchis viverrini | reverse complement strand
GCCTAAAGCCATTGTGATTACAAGGCAGGTCGCATCTTTGTTTACCTTCTAAAATAAGCCAACAAACATCCACCAAGATGGCGAATTCCCCAGCAGTGGTTTTACCGCATCGGATCGCCTTAGTGGTGCCATCATAACATGCCAACTGATTGGTGCAGTATGCAAGATCCTCAAATAAAACGTTTTTATCAGGAGAGAATACGGGTTGAGATTAGCAGACATACGCGGTTGGATCTTCTGACTAGTGTTTTGCTACCTAACAATTTTTCACCCCAGACTTCTCGACAGAAAGTGAAGTGGAACCAAAACGGGCAGATTAGCTAACCGGTTAGAAGGAAACTTATCTAGCCTAAGCATTTTAACAGCATGTTGAAAAGTTCGCCAGATGCTGTGCTGATGAACTGCCGGGTCACATCCGCCGGTTACTACAGCGATAATGACGTGCGTATTATCGACGACTGTTCGCTTGAAGACCGTCGAAACCTGTACGAAAGACACACTGGTTCTGGCTACTACAGTTTTGATCACTGGAAAACGGGACGTACAGCCAAGGCTTGGAGGCGATGGCGTGTTCAGTTAATTTGG
>NW_008762385.1:0-585 GCF_000715545.1 Opisthorchis viverrini | reverse complement strand
TACCGCAAATCTTCAAGAAAAACAATAATGCATCAATCTGGCACCCGGAACGAGTGCAAATAGAAACGTAGATTAATGGCATTTGGTGCTCGTATGAATTGAGGTTCAACTGCATCAATGTAGTTCAAATATCACAAACTGGCCGAATCTCCCTAATACGGATTTCCTACATTTGACACTCTTACATGAAGTCAGGTTAGCGTGCAAATGTATAGACCTGAACAGGATTGGACAGCTGAGGGTCTAGAGAGTCTTTCGACTGAAATGAATGAATGACCACCGTTTTGAGCATAGGACGTAATACAACCATATAGCCAATACATCCTGGATGGGGAATGTTCCATCCCGTTCTTGACGTTGTGTATCAACTTTCCACGCGGCTTTATGGGTTTAAATCCAACCAACGCATGCAACCTGGATGTCTTCCAAATAACGACAATCGACTGTGAAGCAAGTAGTACGTCTGTCTCTTCAGTTGGCCTCCCATCGAACACAACACATTCACTATTGATAAATGAAATATTTCACGCAGCAAGCCACTGGATTTCACGGGATATAGCTTGATTAATTCTACATCCGTTATGC
>NW_008762384.1:0-585 GCF_000715545.1 Opisthorchis viverrini | reverse complement strand
TGATTGGCTCAAAAAATTACTTATAAGCACAAAATCGAGTGGCTCTCGGGTATTCAAATTGCAAATGTGACCGATGTGCCTACGGTAATTTGCGGCTTAGTTATGCTAATCTAATTGAGGAATACTTGAGTGAATGAAAATACTCTCAAACTTGCTCCGAATCTCTTGAGGACCCGCGGACGTTTTTGCCCTTCTAGAGGCTCATCGAGTTGGCGTATGCACCAAGCTCCCGTGAAGTGTGCTCTAGATCAATCTTTGGTAGTATGGTTTATGACTCCGCTAGTTTATGGTGGTGAATTCGATTTACCATGGCGCACTCGAGGTAATAAGTAATCTGCGACCGACTGGAAGGAACCATGCTTCACGGGGATGTTCATTCATGTTGTTTGTCTCACATCGATGTCACAGAATCTCCAAATCAAACTCGAGTCATAGGTTTCATTTCCGTAAAAATTCCCGGTAATTCTCCATGGATTGTTTAAACAGATATCTAGACGGCGTCATGAGTCACGCAGCTAAGCTTGCGAGACCTCGCAAACGGTGTGGACATTCCTCTGGATGATGAATATATTGGCATGAAACGAA
>NW_008762383.1:0-585 GCF_000715545.1 Opisthorchis viverrini | reverse complement strand
TGGGTCCGGGAGGGGACTATATTGTTTCAAATGGTTACTTCTTGTGGGCATCATGGGATGGAACCCAAGCGGTGGCGTTGAATCCACTTGTCCAATCTCATGGGTCCCATCAGATTTCGGACTATAAATCATCAAACACACTATGGAAATTCTGTCGTAAAACGAAGTCAGGTTATTTTAAGGAACAGAAAGTTGTTCCTCGAAAGGAATGCTTTCTCTAAGTTGAACCCGTAATCATCAACTGGTAGTGTTTGTTAGAACGATATGGATTGTCGTTTCAACCGAAGTTAACTTATTGTGCAATTATATAGCCATCTGGTCGTTTCCTTGAGCATTCCGTTGACGGCCATCGGCCCTGTACGATGCGAGTGAAACCAATCCACTCGTTTTGGAAACGCGCACGTACGTTTGGTGTGTTTTGTTTAGGAGATGGCTCATTTCAATTCCCGCGGTGAAGCATCTTCAAACTGGTAGCCGCTGCAGTTGAGGAGCGTGTTTCAATCTTAGGCTGCCTACAAACACGTATAGTTTGAGCAGGAAGCTCTCTTCGCACCGAATCTTTGCTAACAATTGCTAGCTACAAAA
>NW_008762382.1:0-585 GCF_000715545.1 Opisthorchis viverrini | reverse complement strand
GTTGAGCATGATCATAGTGTTACATTCGGAATAAAAGTATGACTGGTGGGGATTGTGGGCACAGGGTGGATAGGAAAAAGCACGTCGTCTCAAGGGGTGGGCATTATCCGATGTATGTGTGGTCACGACTAAGTTTGCACGGGCAGGGAAGCACAGTTATTATACGTTCTTTGGAGAGAATATCGAACGCATCTGGCTAGAACCACATCCAGGTCAATATCGCCGAAACTACAAGTATTTCGAAGTTGTGGTTTAACGGGGTGATAGACTGATCCATTTGAACCTTCCGGTGGAACGTTGCTCGTTGCACTCCGTTTAGGTGAGCCAAATATCAATGTCATGGGCCACCACCAACTCGCCTTTCGTTACCAGTTTCAGCGAGCTAAAACACGAAATTGCACTTTAGCATTTCTCGGCGCTCTTCGGCGTTCAGTGGGAATAAAAACATCTTAAGAATATCTAATGGAAATTTCACCCTGGAATATCGGTCTTTGAAGTTTGTTTGCTTTACACTCCTCAGATATAACAAGTGAGATAACTTTCTTCGGCGGAGCTAGTCACAACACATTTTCTCATGGATCTCAA
>NW_008762381.1:0-585 GCF_000715545.1 Opisthorchis viverrini | reverse complement strand
TTGGACAGACTCAACCGGAATGGATAAACCAGGCCAATACAACCCTTGGTAAACACGTCAACCTATGGACAACCCAACGCGCTATCGGTAGGATTTTTTACTGAACCATTGTGCTCTTGTACGATGTATTCATTTTATTAATGTTCAGTTTGACAACCAATTTACTAAAGTCGTGTTTAACGGAGTTGTTCTCTTTCATCGTTTCGAATACTCCAATCTGTTTGAACAAAGGTCATCCTGGGAAACGGACCTTTGACGATATTTCTTACGAAACAACATCAGCATAGTAGGTGATGGGAATTCGTGCAATTTTTCGCATGCGCTACATAGAAGTTCCGGTGTTTACTTCAAAGCAAACTATTTGGGTCACTCGATGGCCTAAATAACGTCTACTAAAGCCACTTTCAGCTTCCTGTCATTGTGATCCAGGTTTTTCAGACACGTTATATCCAAATTCATCTCAGCATGAGCGATGTCACGGTCAAAGATCGATTTCGACTACGACAAAATCGCACGATTTCTTGCTTACCTACACAAAAATCGCTTTGAAAGAGGGTCCCCCTAAATAAGGCTGCTTCCTAGAGC
>NW_008762380.1:0-585 GCF_000715545.1 Opisthorchis viverrini | reverse complement strand
GTATGGTCCGTCGAATTTTGTCAAAGAAGTTTAAAGTGTTCTCGTTTTGCGTGCTGCAAAGTCTGCCGGGTCTTCTGAGTGAAAATTGCTGAATGGCCTTGAACCTACCTCATGCAGTGGATATATCAAGGTATTTGTATTCTTGTAGACCGCGTAGCTTCGTAAATTCTATTGATAAAGCACGAGTTGGTTTGTGCAGCCACCGATCTGGTGGCTACTGCTGGCCAGTTGAGCGCTCATTCTGAAAGGAATTTGCTGAAATGTGGGTCAACTCATGCTATCTGATGTTTAGTATGGGTTCATTTCCAAAGTCCCATTCAATCATAGCCTGCCCACAAATACAACCGGCCGTAGCCATTTTTGAGAAAGTCATAAGGTCTCCCGATGGCACGGGTTTTGTAGAATACCTTGATTTACCCGTTGCAGCCTTTGAGAACACATTTCCTTTATGCTTGCAGCGAGTGTTCCATCACTGAACGTCTTTGCGATCACTTTTCGAGTTATGTCTTCGTAGTTTGCTACTGATTTTCTGAGTTGCATTTTGTACAACTGTGTCGTGGCCTGACAAAATGGATGCATTCTGGT
>NW_008762379.1:0-586 GCF_000715545.1 Opisthorchis viverrini | reverse complement strand
ACATCATTTTATGTAGGTGTTCGCCGATGGTGTTGTATATCTCTGGTCTTCGTCTTATTCTCTAACGTTTACACATATGCACAGCCTTCCGCCAGGGTTCTACAGGTGGGTTGTGTTGTTGACTTCGTGACAAGCAGTGGGCTGAAATGCACGGTACACAATACTGTGAGTCGATAACGTAACCAAAGTTGTTTTCGTTGCACAGCTTTTGTGTATTTATACCCTGAGCGGTGGCACCGAACTGCACTTTTTACAGCAAAACGCTTGCACGGTTTGCTGCGCTGACTCCTTGCCCCCAGGTATACCTTAGCATGCGCACAGCACTTCACTTCTAGTCAGAAGTGAAGTGCTGTGCTCCAATCGGAGCAGACGTCGTATAATTTGGTATATCCTCAAGCTGCGGCCTTATGGTGATCTTAGCACGTCCTTGAAGGCTATGTATCCTGAAAAAATATGTGTACGGTCAAAATAATTTCCGCGAGGAGTACGCGATGCAAGAGGCTCGATTAGATGAAATGAAAAATACTCGGTTATGATCAACCCTGATAGATTTACTTGGTGTAGAAGATATCTGGGACGTGTGGGT
>NW_008762378.1:0-586 GCF_000715545.1 Opisthorchis viverrini | reverse complement strand
TACTTGTGTGTGTTTTCAACTAACCCAGAGAATATTGTTTGAACAAAATCCCCTGCTATGAAGGACACGCAAGCATGAGGTTGATTTTATTCGATATTATGCACAAATGGCGTAGCTGAACTGGATTGTAACTAATCTATGGAGCACAGTGTGATGTTCCCATTGAATGTAGCTAGGCACGAGTGGTGCTCGTGCGTCGTTGAGGGTCTGTCGCTTGAATGATTCATGTAGAGGATGGGACTAGGAACATGTTCGATTGATCGGACACTTTGCTAGCATAAAAATCGAAGCTTTTGCCTGTTTTCAGTGTGAAGAATTCGTGCCGAAGGTATTTGCAATGCTCGAGGAAGGTACGCAAACGGACATCTGCAAAGTGAGTGAAGTCCATTTGGAATCCACTGTTCAAATTTGTTTGCAGTCATTTGCACCGATCACGTTTGCATTTCGTACCGGACTACATCAAGCCAAATGATCAAATTTAGTCTTTGTTCGTTTCAGAGTCTCGGCGTTTGCTAACATCTGTCCGACTTGTTGGAGTTCGAATCTCGTTGAGTAAGTCAAACCCAAATAATTGGTCACTCCTGGC
>NW_008762377.1:0-586 GCF_000715545.1 Opisthorchis viverrini | reverse complement strand
AACATTGCTAGATGAGACTATTTTGGAACATGGATAAAGTACAACAGATTAATTTCGCAACATCCAGTCAGTTTAGCATTGTCGCATTCCAGTGATAAGCTCAAGACACGATGAAAAGCCAGTTGAGGTGCTAGCACCCATCTACTGCCAACAACAGATTAGATCAGGTGATCCGTGGACGAAAAGGGCACTACATTAGGAATTTTATATGATTCAAATCGCAGATAAACTGAACCACTATGTTATCAACAGTGTTTTTCCGAGGGCACAACTCATTCTGAACCACTGAAATCCTTATCTAGAGGACTCATCCCAGTTGAGAAACGCTGCCACAGTCTTGAGTTGAAAACGATACCAATACAGGTATGTTCAGAATCCAACGGAAGCGCACCGTACAGTGAGTGTTCCTCTCCTGTTCGATGAGATGGTGCTTAGACGTCACTTGTGATGTATGGGCGGCAGTCACCGAATAAGCACAGCTGATTGACGAGAGGTTTGTCACTACCATCTTTGACGCAGTTACTTTGCTGAACACTTTCTGCTATTTTACTTAGATGTCAGCAACCTATTGTAATGGATATTACCA
>NW_008762376.1:0-586 GCF_000715545.1 Opisthorchis viverrini | reverse complement strand
CACCGGTAGTAGTCGGCCGGTCACACAGCGCACAAAAGCTCAGGTCACCGTTCCTAGACCGCCATATGGGTTGAGGTGCAGTATCTTCGACCACCAACGGCAGGTTGTCCGTTGCAGACTTTCACGCTTGACGCAGCAAGATTTGCCCCTGCACAAGATTTGTCCTGCACAGGTGTCGACAGTCTGGGAGCATCTGGGTGTTTGCGCCACAAACTATAAATTTGTTTACGATGCTCGACCTCACCTTGTTTGTTCCAACACTTTCATACGGCTGTTGCGGCGGTCGCGGACCCACTCAGCGTGCCGGGACACCTTTTGAATTGCATACTTCAACGTGTTGGGGTGGTGCACCCGATCTTTAAGGCGCCCGTTCGCATTCTCCAATCGGTTATTGGTCACATTACCGAACCATTTCAGACTGTGTGTGCATGGCTCATTTTCGGGTGATGTACAACGAGCGAGCCGTAAGATAGGAAAGAAATTGAGGGTCGGTGCGGCGCAGAATCTGGAGGTCTTCCAAAAATATTTGTGCCTTTAATATGATAGCCTAAAAACCTACTGTTCAGCGTTGTCTAGGCGAGCCATG
>NW_008762375.1:0-586 GCF_000715545.1 Opisthorchis viverrini | reverse complement strand
AGGACAGTAAGACGTTTCATTTAGGTGACCAGCCTCTCCATATCCACGGGAGCACCCGTGCTGTCTTTCCCCGGGAATAAGCGGTTTAGCAAAAGGTCGGCTCTAAAAAACCGCACATGCCGATCACCTAACGATTGACCGTGGTCGCCAGGGTATTACCCACTACAGTCGAAATACCAAAGGGACTGGTGCTGTTCGAAAGTCAGCTGCTGCTCAGCCGCATCCGGAGTCAGTCACGCTTTATTCCCTGCATCCTCAGGCCAGGTCGCCACCCTCTGTAGCTATTGCTCTGAAAACTTTCCTTCAGAAGAAAACGTAAGAACCACTGTCTTACGGTCCAGATTTGTGATTAATAATCCAGGGGAAGAGTCCAAACTCGAAACCCTACGCTCTTCAGTTATTTTGTGGGTCAGACGTGAGTCAGTGAAAAGGTCAAGGTGGATACCTCAACCAACTCCCCTCTTTGGCCTAGGCAACCCGGAAGGGTCGTTCACTTTTACGGCTGTTCGTACACTTACTCCTTCCTACACCTCCTTAACAATAACAGTCATCCAGCTCTAGTACCCGAAGGAGGCTCCAGGGTTCA
>NW_008762374.1:0-586 GCF_000715545.1 Opisthorchis viverrini | reverse complement strand
TCGCAAGCTTCATATCAGTGTAACACTGAAAACAATCCGGACCATCCAAGTATAAAAACGTTATATAAGATGTCATGAATGTAACCACGTCCCCATCTGGAGTGTCGGTTAAAATCCAAGTCGAGTTGACGGTAAACATCCACTGTTTCGTGCTTGCTCGAATTTTACATCCAGTAGAACAAACACACTGACGAGTACTTATCAAATCAAAGTACAAGATGTGAATGAAATAAAAATCCAAGTCTAAGTCCCGAGAAACCTTTGGTGTCACACAAGATGAACGACCTTGACAAATTCGTGTTCCGATTCTCGTTATCTATGGTTAACAAACCCAGCCATTCAATGTCAGTCCTGCGACCCCATCACCAGCGTTGGAACATGGTAACTCGGTCACGCGATGTCAAGGGCCTTAGTGGCGACGGATATTTCACAATGTGGAAAGTGCCAACAAAGCATGAAAATGCCTAACTGAAGCAGCCTACGCCGTTTGAATTATTTTCTCAGCAGATGCACTCTGCCGTTCAAGTCCAAAGTACTTCAGCAAATTTTTGTGTAGCTTCCTTATGAAACAGCAAAATTGAACTGC
>NW_008762373.1:0-586 GCF_000715545.1 Opisthorchis viverrini | reverse complement strand
GATGTCTCCGTATCAAGATATCTTTATTGGTGCTTATTTCTGGTGTACACACTTCCAGGATTGTACAACCGTACGGAGATCTTGTCATGAAAAAAACTGACGGTCGGCATTTGTCTTCGGTAGGATAGTACACCCTCGGGGCTTTTCGTCGCGCCTAATCTGTCATGTATTTTTCTGTGTAGCCCGCGAACGAGGTAACGTGGTCTAAAGACAGGGTTGTCGATCCCGGGGTGGACATCTCAAAGAATGGAGCAGTGACGCCAGAAGACACCACATTGCATGCAACTAATGCCACCGAGGTTGTCGGCGCACCTGCCGCAGTGGGAACCATCCAATTGGAACAGCTCGCATTGGATGAACACGAGAGTGACGAGACTGAGGAGTTTGTTCAGGCACCTCAGCCGAAAGCATCCTCCAAGCGAAGGCAGAAACAAAAAAACAAATCATTCGCTGACTAGGTGCATCTGAGATGCGTCTAATTCTCTGCTGTGATGCGGCTGTTCTACTTTCAGCCCTTATTTCCTCACGCAGTTTGTGCGGAGAACCGGTTAATTTGTTTATTGTCTTTATCCGTCCTGTCCATCTT
>NW_008762372.1:0-586 GCF_000715545.1 Opisthorchis viverrini | reverse complement strand
AAAAAAAACAAGCATCAAGACTTCTTAGAATTTTGCTGAATTATATTTTAGTGCCCCAGAAACTAATGATGTTTAGGTCATTAAAATCTAAATAAAGCTACATTCTACCAGGCAACTCAAGGAAACCCAAATATTTTAGTATGATCAAATGGCGGAGCCACTTAACTTCCCTTGATATATACTTGGGTGAACTTGTCAATCAGTTAAAATAAGCGCTTCACCCAGTGATATGTCATGCCCACATAGGTTTGCACAATACCCTTGGCCAACAGCCTTGCTTGCACAGAAATCCTTCGACTACTAACTGTTAATATCGCCAGCAGTAATAAGCGATCAGGGAGTGGTTGCTAGATTTTTCGATGTCCTATTAGATCTGCATGTGTCATAACTCAGGGCTTGGGATCAATCATATCATTCCGCTTTGTATGTTACTCAAGCTAGTGGCAGACAGAAACCTGTGTTTTGAGTGACATTTGGCCAAAGTATGAGGTTCGTTTCCAAAGCCGCCAAATGAAGCTATTCGCTAACCCAATTAGTGTTTCAAAATACAACACGTGGTTTTGAATTTATTTTTAACAGGTATTCT
>NW_008762371.1:0-586 GCF_000715545.1 Opisthorchis viverrini | reverse complement strand
AAACGCAAATCAGCATTAGCTGGAAATGTCCGCTACAGAATGGCACAACCCCAAGATAAAGGGAGAGGGTTACGTCCAAGCATAGTGAGGCCTCAATTTACCATCAAGATGAATGCCAAAAACTAGGTTAATAATATGTCAAGTCCATCTTCCCGTTGCAAACATTTCAGTTGTGCAGTTAATTCTAAACAGTCATTGAAGCACCAGAGGTGGATTGGACGGCAAAATCAGGGAGGTAGAACTGACAAAAATTACTAGAACTGTATGAATTCTGCCCGTATAATAAGCCTGGAGTTCAGACGGCCAGGATTATCAAGTTGGAAAACTACTGATTAAACAAATAAGAAAAAGACGCTAAAGATATTAACGACACAACGGATAAAAAGGACAAAAGGAGAAACGTCGGATGTGATTTCAGCTGCAAAGTGGCGAACTTGAAATATCTGACCACAGTGAAACAGGGCAAAGCTACGCATCTACGACAATTAGAGACCGAAATGAGCGAACACAAACTAGGTCAGATTATGAGTGACTTCAAGATGAAGAAACGAAAGGAAAAATGGTCAAATGAAATAACGTTCTTTTG
>NW_008762370.1:0-586 GCF_000715545.1 Opisthorchis viverrini | reverse complement strand
TCAAACAAACTTCTTGTCAATGTTTTTAACTGAAATTTTGTCGTGTAAGTAAATTAGATTTATTGCGAAAAGCCGAGAGACATTGTACAACTACTCAATCCTTATTGGGAAGCAGCAGCAGTAAGAATCTCATAAAAATACAAAGTTTCGAACCCGTGACCATTCGGCCAAAGTGTGAATACCTGACCGTTTGGCGACGAGCGCTGATCAGTAGCGTGACTAACTCGTATTTAGACAGGATATAGTACTACTCACACTTTAATAGCGTAAGCCACATCGCGTGGCTGCGTCGACATTGGTGAGAGTCAGTCAATCAGTAACTACTCGGCGTGATTCACTTGATCCAAGAACGAGTGGCGCTAAACCTCGAATACCAGAGCAGAGGCAGAACCAGTTGGTGTGGTGTCGGGTGAGCTACAAATGGTTTCACATCATGCAGTTTGTGTGTTGGTAACTATTTGGCCGACATCTTGTATACACCAAAATCCCCAGTGATGCGCGGTGATGTTCTACCCATATGACCCTATCCTGCGTCAACCAATCCGAGGGTATCGAGTTTTCAGCTGCCCTGCCAGGCATGGTTCAA
>NW_008762369.1:0-586 GCF_000715545.1 Opisthorchis viverrini | reverse complement strand
GTCCCGCTGCTCGATAAACTCGAAGTTTATGGGATTCAAGGGGAAATCCTAGTGTGGGTTAAAACATTCCTGTTAGAAACAACATTTTCAATGAATGTAGGCTCGACCTACTATTATTCGGCGCCGGTCTCACTGGAGTTCCTCAAGGTTGTGTTTTGGGCCCACTTCTGTCTCTGATCTACGTAAACGACCTTCCAGGTGTTCGTTTAAGCCCATGTCCTCTTTTCGCTGACGACTTATAATCCTGAAGTCCCAATGCCTGCGCCATCCAAATGGATATAGACGCCGGAAAGCAGTGCTCGCTGGACTGGTGCCTTCTGATTGAGAGAAAGTGCGTCCATATGTCAGTCGGAGGAGACTCATCGAACGCCTTTGTCGTTCATGATCAGAATGGACTGGAAGACATTATGAGGATAGATACTAAAAAGGATTTAGGCGTCTTACTTTCTCCAAACATGTCCCTCCCAATGCGCAGTGATGCGCACCATGAAAATCGGCTAGAAAGGAGTTCGCTGTTCTACACATGATTCGGCTCACCTCCTGTCGTATTACTCGTATCCACTTTCAGATACCCTATGGGGCCTAC
>NW_008762368.1:0-586 GCF_000715545.1 Opisthorchis viverrini | reverse complement strand
GATCAGAGTAGCAACTAGCGGATTTTTTTACCGATGCTGAAACTGAACGCTACGAATTGCTAAAATGCTAAGCAAGCCTTTTCTGGGTTGAACCGTGCTTCGGAAAAAAATGTTAGATGTTCTTCAAAGGCCTACTGTATTATTGAAATGCGATGGCGACATACAGTTATTGAAATGCGATGGGGACGGACAGTCCTCCTTTGCTAACCCCGTATTTTCTAACTGGTACTTTGCATTAAATTAAGACCGCTACCTCGGTAAATATGCTGACCTGAAGTTACCAAAATCCCTGAATCTATCTACTATGGAAGTGTTTTTTGCACGGGTGTGAAGTACGACGATATATCTAAAGTTATAGAGATATTCCAAATGTAGCTCACCTACGGAACGGAACAATGCTTCTTGTCTTGTATACTTTCGAATTTTCATTAGTGTGGGAGTTAGCCGAGTGGGCGTTGAGGAATGCTCGTTTACTGTTAAGGCAACGAACGAATTTAGTCGGGATTAATAACCTTATCCGTTGCATATGGCAGTTTCGTGATTGAAGTTCATTCTCGGCACTCAAAAGCCCACTCCGTCTAGAAGT
>NW_008762367.1:0-586 GCF_000715545.1 Opisthorchis viverrini | reverse complement strand
AAGCCTGTGGCTCGAAGCGAATGAATAACCCTTTGTAAAGCATCAGTTATATATATGTATATTTCCGTACCGTGACCACCTGGAGAAGAGTACACTCAATATCGACCGGCCTTTCATAAGTATGGCACCAAAATTTCCAAACATGGGGCGCCAAATACCCTAATTACCCATCCCGTGTATGATTGAACTGTAACGTACCGAAAGTTGTGCAAGAACCACGGAACTGACTCTAGGTAGTATCTTCACAAATTTTTGCCAGACCGCAATTATGGAATCCGGCAGAATTTCCGACCTAGGTGCCCTACACTTTACAGGAAGTACGAGTGTTTTGTTTTAACACGGTGGGCGGCTGACGTCGTTGGAGAAATTATATAGGCAAACGGCCGTCTTCCTGCTCTTTACGATTCAGGCTTTAAATTTCAATGACTTGTGAAGCCGAATTTAAAATTTGGTTTAGAGTTCTTGCGATATTCGGAAAATCCAGGGAGTGTGAGGAGCTTGTTCTAACTTCAATGCGTTGCAATTAAGCATGGTAAGTCGAACGCCCGCGCGGCGGAACGTTTACAGAGAAGTTAGGTGATGAAGG
>NW_008762366.1:0-586 GCF_000715545.1 Opisthorchis viverrini | reverse complement strand
TGCGTCTCATTCCCGGTCAGTCTGGTTTTTCCGTCCTCTACTGGACCAACCACGAAGTGGGTGGCTCGCCCGAGTGTGCTTGGGAGCAATTATCTCCGTTTGAAGGAAGGAAGTACCGCATGAAGATTAGCTTAACTCGCTGGACAGATAAATGGCACTGTCAACTAAACCACAGTGAAAAGTCGGTTTCCGTATTCGGGCGACTACAGTTTGGTTATGGGGCTTTTCACAAAGTCCTTCGAATTTATGCGGCCAGTTCATTGTCTGGAAAGCCACAAATTGAAGGGTTTCATGGAAACGTATTTCAGCCAATTAGACTGAACTGTACGCACTCATTCGAAGAAGAGTCGATATGGAAAGAAGTTGGCCTCAACAGTTTGCCAAGCTATAACTGGACTGTACAGTATGGTCATTCGACAAGATATTACGAAGGAAATTACGTCTGGTTAGAACCAATGAGCAAGAAATATGAGACTTATCCAATCTACTCGTATAGCGCAAGCGACAAATCGGCGACTCGAAGTATCCCAATCGATAATGATGAACATGTCCCAACTCAGGATCCGGCCTCTCTGTGTGTATCATG
>NW_008762365.1:0-586 GCF_000715545.1 Opisthorchis viverrini | reverse complement strand
AGCGCACATCAATGCCAAGCGAGTCCAGTATCAGGGCAGGAACAGCTTGGTGACCTGCTTACTTCAGAGTGCAGAAAATTCTGTCAGATATACTGGGAGTTGAGGTTTAAAAATTGATTTTGAGGTGCCATGATATTGGTGCCGGACAACGCGCGGATGTGGCTTGCAAGACCAACACAGGAGGAATGGGATCATCATTCCTAACTACTGGATCTTCAAGGAGAGCCAGTAATGGTGTGGGAAGAGGAAGACGAAAAATTCTGTGAAAGAGAAGGAAGGGGGCGCCAGTGGTCACCTGCTTTTTGCTTACCGTTCCTCTATACACAGAAAATAATGCAATCTGGCCGATGGCGCCACACGACGACCGAAGTAGAATGAGTATAATTTTGCGTGTGATTCATGTTTGTACTTGGGCTGGGTATTTTTAGGGGGCCCACATCTAGATTGCAGGGCCATTAAGGTCCTCAGTCATGACATTTGGCCGAAAAGCTTGACCTCAAAGTAGCGGTATTTGGGAGACTCAGGTACATTGCCATTCTAACAGAACAAGCGCCATGCATGTTCCAACCTCCAACATGGAGGGCCA
>NW_008762364.1:0-586 GCF_000715545.1 Opisthorchis viverrini | reverse complement strand
GGGGTTGAAACATGTGGCGACTTGTTCCGCAGTGCCTTTGTAGTACCCCCGAATGTCCTCTGAACCCGGGGAATTTTCATTAGTCGCAATCCCCATCAGTCATGCGCTTATTCCGACTGTAATACCATGATCATGCCCGAGAATAAATATTATTATTATTTCTATCATTGGACCGAGTATGGTATCCGCAGTACCGTCACCGCTACGCCGCACTTGGGTTAGTGGACAGCCCCGTACATGAACGTCGGTAGTCAGTTGGATTTATCGTGATAATTAGGATCGCCCTGAGAATCTCGACCAACCAGGATCACCATGGATCATCGTTATTCTTGGGTCCATTGAGGGCGTATGGTTGTTTATTACCCTCATTCAAACAGAGCGCCAAAACCGCCGCATCTACCTTTGCGATCCAAAGTAAGAGAAACTGCCAAAATTTCTGCTACCGGGCACAAAGGTATGTGGTATACTTCGGCCAGAAATAACAGGCGGTCAAAAGTGGTCACAATTTTTAACTACCGCCGTGAAGCGACACTGCCCGACTGCAAAAAAACGTTGGCAAAAGCCAGCGGCTAGACGCACAATGTAT
>NW_008762363.1:0-586 GCF_000715545.1 Opisthorchis viverrini | reverse complement strand
TGTTGGGATAACATCATTCGGCCACCCCACGAGCCACTTGCTGACCTCCCACCGTTCAACTTCGATGAGAGTCAATAATATTAACCGCTTAGCTGTAACAACCTTTCGGTGCGTACCTGCCGTCATCCAATGAAAACCTAGGGGCCAAGATTTTTCTGCTTCGGCAGTCGAGATGCGAGGGATGGATTGAAACCATGGAACTTTCGTTCACTAATTTGGTGCCTGAGCTCTTATAGCCGTTGGCTCCTGGTGGCGGGTCTACGTGCTCGAACGGTAATAGTTTTGTTGTACGTACTTTGATTCCCTCACGTCCGATACAGATTTCCAATGGTCAAACTTCCGGTTTAGTATTTAAGAGCCTTGGGTCCTCGAATCGAAAACACCTTGCCTTGCGATACATAGTAAGCGGCAGTTCCAAAGTGCATTGCTATAATTGGGACGAGGTCACGACACATATGACGCTGGCGTTTCCGAGGAACTAGAGGTGGACAGAGTTTTACATGCTCTAAGGGAATGAAGACAGACAGTTTGGTGACTACCGGCCTTAGGGCTGAAAACGTTCAGGGGGCGAGATGGCCCAAGTGGT
>NW_008762362.1:0-586 GCF_000715545.1 Opisthorchis viverrini | reverse complement strand
TTCTAGGTTTCTTTTACCCTCAAAGCCTGGTGGATAGGATTGATCTCAATGTACCTATTTGTGGCTCCCTCAATCGAGGACAACGCGTACATGAATTGGCGCTTTTGTACTTTCTTGTCCTAGTTCCAGTCGAAATGGCGTCCTTCCGGAACTTCACATACCAAAATGAGCGAGAGTAAGTCGCGTCTGATGGTAGCCAACTTATATTCATTGGCTGGTTGACAGTCTCCTTCTTGTTAGTCTCAAATAGTGTTTTTCACAATTCTTGCATTTAATTTTGCAGATCACATTTGAGTTACTTTTAGCTAGACATCCACCGACGAAATCTTAAGGTAGCTGTTTCTCTGAAAAACTTTGTACAAGCGTCTCTCTTCTTTGGCCTTGGAGTTCACCGTGTTGCAATATATTTCAGTTTGCTCAAACAGTGTTTGAATGTAGCTCTGTTTATGGTAGTTAAGATGGTTGGTGTAGTAGCTCAGAATTCCATCTCTATGCGCAGACTTTCTGTAGACTCCCGTTTGCCTCTGTCCAGTTGGTAAACGTGTTACCAGTATATCTAAAACAGCCGGCTTTCGAAGTTTTCCAC
>NW_008762361.1:0-586 GCF_000715545.1 Opisthorchis viverrini | reverse complement strand
CCACCACGTCAAGGTGGCAGCTTTAGGCCTGGTTGCCCAGACACACAATGTTCACACAATATCTCACCTGTCGGACCAGGTCGCTCTGAACGACGAGCTATTTTGAACGGCCTAAATGATCTGATCACACACACCTCACACCAGAAATCTAAAGATTTTACTGCAAGACTGGGCTGGATCAGAATATAACCTCACATTTATGTGCCAGTCAATCTTCCTTTTAGAACAAGCAGATGGATCAAAGTCAAAAATTTTCTTATCAACTCGAGAAAACCAGGGCAGCCTCTACCGAGCCACACTGTATGCTTACGAAAGAAGTCAGAAGCATGGATAACAACAGCTGAATGCGCTGAGTGGCGAACAGAGAGGCAGGCTTGCGGGGAAACAGACTTGACAGTTGCGACGCCAGCCTCGTAGTAGTCTGCACATTTCGTGTTAAATTCAAGATTACGCAAGCCAAGTGTTTGGCAAATTGTTATTTGTCACTAGAATATGAAGAATTTGGCGAAAAACATGAGTGTTGACAGTGGCATAAGACTTCAGGAATTTGGTCCACGTGACACTTCCAGTGTTTTACCAGAGATTT
>NW_008762360.1:0-586 GCF_000715545.1 Opisthorchis viverrini | reverse complement strand
TTTAAGAAACCGAGAAGCCTAACCACACTAATTATTACTCATTAGATCTTACAATCATTCATCCAGTATCTGTGTCCAATTTAACCCTCTCCCCACACAATCCAACGGCTCGGGTGAATGGCATGAACATGCTTTCGCCTGCATTTTTAGCTTATGTACGTCCATTCTTAGACAAATAAAGTGCTATTCATTCTACCTTATTCATTCCTGTTCCCGCGCTCAATCAAAATCGATATTCTATTCGTAACACGAAGATTATTGCTAGAGATTCTTTTTCAATTTGACCATAATTGCGCTCGGTATGTGTTAGGGATCTAGCTGCGTGGTCAATTGCTTATTCGTCTCCTCTTGGGAAAACGTGAGATGACAGCTCCAATACCACAGTTGGATGCGTCTGAACGACAGTAATGTCCAGGGCTGGATTGTAATGTGCGAGCAGCAGATCAGAGCTAAGAAATGACTTTAATTTGTGAAAAGTGGACTGGCACTGATATGACCAGTTCCTAGGCATATCCTCTTTTAGAAGATCATTAAGTGGCTCACGGACACAGTGCATTTCTGGCAAAAATGAACTGTAATGGCTTAC
>NW_008762359.1:0-586 GCF_000715545.1 Opisthorchis viverrini | reverse complement strand
TGAATACTCTAAACGTGACGATCGGCTGTAGTTTAGCTGCTGGATACTGCGGAGTAGCAAACAGTTCTTAATGGATTAACTATTTTTGGCGGATATTGACTAAGGATTTTGACATATATGAACGCATGATCAGAACAGTTCTAGGTGCACCCGAGGATATCTTGCGCCATGTAACATATTGTGTGAACATAATTTGATAGCTTTTGTCATGTTCCGCAGGCGACGCATAGGATGCTCTCGTGGTCGGCATGTTGAACAGTTATGTTTAGTTAAATTCAGCTATACGTTTCCCATCCTTTCGCAATTTTTGAATATAAAATTGACGTGTTCCTTCGCTTGGATAAGTCTGGAAAATTACTTGTTGCTTATGGCTCTGAGCCATAACTTAGAGTATGAGTCAAATTCGAATGGAAGGCGTTTCCGTCGTATAGTTGGGGCAATATGTGTTGGGAATTGCCTGAGGAAACCGATAGTTTCAAGCAGCAATGATATCCCGGATTACACGAAGAGTTCTTGTATACACCGGGTTCCAAACAATGAATAACCTTTAAAATTTAAATGGTATTTTCGGTAACGTGTTCTGTGT
>NW_008762358.1:0-586 GCF_000715545.1 Opisthorchis viverrini | reverse complement strand
TTTTTATGGCATCTTTCATTCGCTACTGTCATTTGTGAACATCTACCCACCTCCAGGCTTCTGCCGCTCTGGACTGGGCACGTAAAACAGAGTGCTCTTCCAGGTAACTTTGCGGACGTACGTCCAGCCAACTTAGGTTGTAGTTGCGGATACATTCTCCGAGTGAATTTTCCCATCTGCTTAGCCAGAAACCCGTCTGTTGATCGATTAACTTCGAATTTGCCGACACCAGCCGATCCAATCTACGGTTCTGGGAAAACAGAGGGCAAACGTGTCAGATCCGCTGCCTAAGTGACCAGGTCTCGCGGAGCTGTACAGTAATCGAGCTCGTAATGTAGTCTGATACACTCGTCCTTTTAGACCCAGTGTGATGCCCTCTGATTCAACACGTGGCGCAACTTGCAAGGACAATTCTGGCTTTTCATACTCATGTGCTCACTTCGTGTGTCACTGCCGTCAGAGTTAATGCAACTTCCGTGTTGCGTTCCTCGACTTTCATTTTCGCTCGGTGAATTCTCAGAGGCGTGTTGAAGCACGGCTTTGCAATTTGAGGAAGTACTGGATGACTTTGGTCAGCTTTTCAAGT
>NW_008762357.1:0-586 GCF_000715545.1 Opisthorchis viverrini | reverse complement strand
GTGGCTGGGACGTGTAATACAGTTGACTGACCTTCATCTACCGGCAAAGTTTGCTTTCCCTTAGGAAGACAGAAGACGGACCGTGATATGGCGGCAGGAACTAAATGCAGTCACAATCGATCTGGGCGATGCCATGCCTAACTGCTGCCCGAGTAGTTTCTCTCGTGCTTGGTTGTAAACTCTTCAGGACGATGCCTAACCGATGCTAGTTGGGCCGCCTGTTTCTCAACATCCACTGGGCTTTCACTGGTTAAGGTTCGTAAAGGTCACTCCCGATGATGACACCCTCCTAAATGTGTTTATTTCACCACTGTGGGCGCCTTGTCGTTGATAGTTTTCAGTGAGGCTTTTCCATTCCTTCCCTTCCTTTACAACCCTTACTAAAATGTTCCTTCCTTATGGTGGCATGACAGTTAAATGCCGTCTTTGATCACTGCTATCAAGTTGTTGATGGTGTTTCTTACCGTTACATTTGTTTAAACCATTCATTACGAAACGAAATGCTTCCAGGGGTGATGTGTCTTTCCGCAGATACTCTCCAATGGTCAGCCTTTTCCCCATGTTTGCCGAATCATCTTACTGGTGT
>NW_008762356.1:0-586 GCF_000715545.1 Opisthorchis viverrini | reverse complement strand
GATTGGGCTAAGTAAGTATATATTTTGATCAGATAAAAACATTTAGTGCGCCAATTGTGAAAGTTGGATTTTTCCTTAAAAATAACTACTTGGAGTATTCACCTACTAATAAGTGTGATACACTACTAAAGCACGGTAAAACGTACCTCTTGGATGATGGGATACAATAACTGAGAAGGCGTTTTTAGCCCAAGAAAAAACGAAAACGTAAGATAAATTAATGCGGTGAAAATCACTCTACATCTCACATATGTGCGATTTGGATTCATTCAAACTTTTCCGCAAGGACGCTTTTACGATTTTGCTGCACAAGCTCTCTAGTAAAATTGTATCATAAGGAAAAAATTTTCAGAAAAACAATTTGACAGATGAAAATATTTTGGAGCTAATTAGCTACATCAGGTGTTGATGCATGCGGGCATAGAGATTAATATATTTAAAAAATCGCGAGGACTCAAAGTGTAGTATTTCTGTAAACGTTATAGGCTACCACATGGAGAAAAAGCTGAAGACGGATAATAGCACTCGCCGTTCTAATCAAAATAACGCTTTCTTAGATGTATTTGGGCTGTTGGAACAATATACT
>NW_008762355.1:0-586 GCF_000715545.1 Opisthorchis viverrini | reverse complement strand
GTGTCGCATCGAGACATGCCATAAAGCACGGATAACAGCAGTGTGTTTTCCGCTATTTGACTATGCATTTTGTGCATCACTTCCACCCAGCGTTGCACACGGCTGATCGCTTGGAACTGAGCCCTCCAGGCACCATTACTTTTTTTGCTCTATGTGCTCAAACCTGCACCAGTCATCAAACCGAGGTCTCATTTTTGTTGGTTGGTTCAACCCAATGACAACTTTGGTTCTAGCTGTAACTAACCTGTTATCCACAGTTATGCAACCTTCGACAAGCAAAATATCCTCTTTTGAAACCATCTTTCCCACACTTTGGATCAGGGAGGTGATCTTCTAATGGAACGTTGGCTCAGCCAGACCACACTGTCCAGAAGGAAGAGCAGTCCGTCTTGTTTGTTTACTCAGCCTCACATTGGTCTGCCAATTATCCGGACTGGCGGATTATTTCTCACAAGGTGACGTGAAGGACGTCTTTTGCACAGGGATTCTGCAATGCGCTTTTCGGTCACCTAGGTTGGAAACAGCTTATGTCTACAAACGAAATCTGCTTATCAAGGGATGGCCATTGGCTTGTTCGCTGAGCTGG
>NW_008762354.1:0-586 GCF_000715545.1 Opisthorchis viverrini | reverse complement strand
CCACTTAGACGACATAGATCGGAATATGCCCGAATTTTAGGTTTTCACGCGAATGTGTCGATCAAGTGATGCTTCGTTGAGGCGTAAGGTGACTCAAATCCCATACGCATGTAAATTGATACACCGGCCGTCACAGTCTTGTGTGTGCCTAAGGCTTTACGCTCACACATACTGTTTCAATCAGATAACAAAAATTCGGATCACAAATGGAGTCAAGATGGCGTCGGTATTGGGGCGGCGTGAGCCATGGATGTCATTCACTCTGGATTGCTTCCCATTTCACCAAATTGGTAAGCTACCAAGTTAAGCCGGAGTAGTAGTGCTGTTGGTCTTGCTGGCGTAGTTGATATTCTGGTCATCATGTGAGTTGCGGCGCAATCGACTCGAAGTGCGGCTGGAACTTACTGAAGCCTATTGGGGTTAGGCACGAATAAATCACAGAACAGTTGATGCAAACTTGCTTGATTCAAATTCATCTCCTTTGGAGAAAGCATTGGTGACACTCCAAATGACAAACCAAGCGCTTTCTGGTTCGTAAATCCGATGGCTCTGGAATTTAAGGGTCCATATTTGAGTTGAATCTGAA
>NW_008762353.1:0-586 GCF_000715545.1 Opisthorchis viverrini | reverse complement strand
GACAGGATTTAGAATTGAAAACTTTTGCATGAGTACCTGTTTACCGAGCTGAGTGGCTGCCGTTATGGAGGGGCCAGTGGCATTGTGAGGGGAATGGAAAACAAGTTAGTAGAAAAACTTCCAGTTATAGGCGAATCTAGCATTGTCCATCCAGAGAATTTATAGCCTATGTTTTTACAGAAGTAATTGGTTTGCCATGATTCCTTACATGATTTTTTTCACCCGCGTCTCTCTTTACCTAGAAGCACCAAGCTTGTGTGATAAAAATACATTGCAAACGGGTTATTTCAGCTGAGTTGCCTTCGTTAAGAAATTTCAAGAAATTTCTTCTGGACTTTGTCCATCGATTTGGATACGTGAAGTCTTTGAAATGTTCGGGAAGCTCATTACACGTCTAAAGCTATATGGCATTGTGGTGCTCACCAAAGAATGTAGATTTCGATTTTAGAGTCAGGAAAATAGTTCACGTTCTAACCAATCTAGATTATGATTTGCATATGGCACCCTGGGGCTTTTTTATGGAATTAATGAACTTCTGTAACCAAACTAGGATTGTAGGGAACATCATAAACGAGAGATTCAGCTG
>NW_008762352.1:0-586 GCF_000715545.1 Opisthorchis viverrini | reverse complement strand
TTTCGATTCGACTGGTGATGAAAGGTTTACAGTCGAATTGCCTAGCATAGCGAACACGCTAAAGATCAAACAACCGGCATTCGGAGCTACCGAGTGGCAAACCGGGAAGTACAGGTGTGAGGCAGTCATATGGTATGTGTCACGACAACTGGATGGCAGCTGAATCAAGCAGGTCACAGGATAATGTACAAACATCACGCAAAAATGTTCCACCTAATGATTTATTTAGGTATTCCTTCCAATGAATCTAACAAAATCTCATGGTCTTAGTACGTTTGATTGTCTCTGACTGATTAGAAGAAAAGCTGCACCACCAGGTTTCGGTGGTATTAGTGACGATAAATTGTCGATTTTTCATGAGGTGACTAAGAAATCGCGATCGAACAGCTCTCATCAATTCCTGCAACCAACCACAGGCGATGAAATTCCCGGTCTTCTCATTTGCTGTCGTCTTATGTTCTGCTGATCTGTAAGGCAAGCAAAATCTAGCATAAAATATGAACTCGGGCACATCAGTAGTCAGCAGCGCGTTTCTCTTGGTGCTAATCCCATATTTCTGATGCACTGAACTCCCGAAGTGTTCTTG
>NW_008762351.1:0-586 GCF_000715545.1 Opisthorchis viverrini | reverse complement strand
GTTCTACGTTAATATTGGCGCACAACCTAGAGAAGAGGCTCATGAGACTTGTTACTATTGCAGCGCTCTTCTTCTGTACTGTGTTCAAGTGAGCGTCCTTTTCGCTTTGTTGCTGACATTCAACTAAGTGTCAACTAAGTGTGAAATTTTAGTCGTCGCTTTAATTTTATTATTGTCCACCCAGTATTCGTACTGCAGGATCATAGGTAAGAACAATCGAACTTTCAAGCGAATTTGGATTTGAGCAACAGAAGATAATGCGCGGCTCGACCAGTTAAGAATATTTAGGAGCGCATGAATGTAGCATCGTTTCGAAGCAAACACTATGTGTTGAATAGTAAATATGAATTTGCCACGTGCAATGGTATTTTGACGAATTAGATTCTCACCTGCATGTTGGCGCATTCTGAACTACCGCCTCTTCAACGGAACCAGTGGGTCGAGTGCATTGTTGTAGCTTGGATTATCTGTTCGCTGACTGTCACTTAAACGTTTTTCTCAAAAAGGTTTTAATTTGCTTGTGCCAATGAACATGAGTTTCTTTGATCCTTGTGCATCTCATGGTCACTGTTCCTCAGGCTGAGAG
>NW_008762350.1:0-586 GCF_000715545.1 Opisthorchis viverrini | reverse complement strand
GCGGTTGTTTGTTGCTTTATTCATCACCCCTCTGGGCACACACATTACCTCTTGTGAAAGGCTGTACAAGAGTAGGTACCCTGATAGACGATGTAAGACCGGCAGAACGGACTAATTCTTACTGTTTCCTTTTTATTGAAAAAATACCATACCAGGGATGTACGACGAAACAGTTTCATATTAACTGCTCCATACTCCCAGTTACATTGCTGTTAAATTTAGTGACGGAAACCAAGTGAAAGTGGTCAAAATAAAGAGCACCGCGGAATACTCCAGGTTACTCACTAACAGAGTGCAACATAAATAGTGACGCTGGCTCAGTTTCTTACAAATAAACCGCTCACATTGTTTTTTTTATTGAAGATAAACTGACTAATCACGATCCTTTGGTTAAAATGTCCTTTGTAACTTGATCTGCAGCTATAGACACATGATGGAAACACTAACAAGTTTGAGCCGGACAAATATAACGGCACCGTCTCAGGATACATATAAAGTGCAATGAAATGGAAAGAAGCCAAACTCTTGCTACACAAGGTAGTAATCACATGGTCTTTTGATCGCAATTTCAAACATTTCACAGCCG
>NW_008762349.1:0-586 GCF_000715545.1 Opisthorchis viverrini | reverse complement strand
CGAACTCTCTTCTACACCATTTGTGTTTGACCGACATGACGAAACGAGGAAGCCCCTCCAACCTTGTTATGATGGCCCCTTAAAGGTCATCTTAATTCAAGGTTATTTTACTTCCATTATAAAACCACGTATTTCATCAATTGCATAATCGTTTTTTGTTTAAATACGAAAAACTACAAAAAACGCACACATGTACAATTTCACGAAATACAAGCGTGGTCACCTGCTTCGGTTCTCTCTTCTGATTTCGCTCGCGCTTGCAGCGTTCATTCGCGAGTCTCGTCTGCAAACTCCGTTGTCAAAACATTTCAGACTATCTTCGGAATCTATTGTATGTGGGAACTGTTCAGAAGAAGACCCCTGGACCACCATAATGGGATAATTGTATATTCGCTGACCTGGGCCAACGACGAACTATTTTAAAGAGAACAATTGTGAGCGAGTCTGGTCCCTCCGACCTCTTTATTATTTTATACCCATCCTAGGGTTAAAGTTTTTATCTGTTTGCCACACATCTTGTAAACTAACTTATTGGGTAGCAAGACCAATAAATTCAAATTCACCTGGCTTCACACTGCTTAGTTGA
>NW_008762348.1:0-586 GCF_000715545.1 Opisthorchis viverrini | reverse complement strand
CAACCAGAAACGCCATGAAACCATCGATTGGCACAAATATTAAATGCTCAGCTTTTGAAAAGTTCCCATTGAGGAGGATTGATTTGGCAAGTTGTAGGTTATGACACGGGTTTGCCGGGTACACATTTTGACTATGATTTTTAATACGAATGTTTTCAGCAGAAGTACTTATGAAGCTAGCAGCGTGAAAACCGCTTACAGACTCAGTTTGTTGCTCAGTACCGACTGCGGCGCATAGGTATACAATGGAATGACTCACATTTGTTCTAGAGAACACCACAAATAACCACTGTGCACACGCTGTTGGAAGGACTTTGCCCGAATGATCAGTCATTGAACAAGTTGATCAGAATCGATGCTCATAGCCGGGTTAATATAAACTTTGTACCGCAGGTCTATTAGATTTATGGTGAACATCCTATTCGCAAAATCGCCTCATATGTACAAGGCAAAGATGGATTAACAGGAGGCGATGAAACCATCGACTTACGCATTGAGTACCAACCCAGCATTTGAGAAGTCCCCAACTTTGAGTGCGTGTAATTTGCCAAATTTTCAGCTGGCCTAACGAAACACACAAATTTGA
>NW_008762347.1:0-587 GCF_000715545.1 Opisthorchis viverrini | reverse complement strand
ATACGACCAGCGTAGTGGGACTGAGATTGCCCACGAACGGAGCACCGCTACTGGCTGTACGCAGCGAACAAGTGAACGACCATATTCGACCATTCAGTCATCCTATATATTTCGCAGACACCCTGTATGTTTTGTGCTGTCAATACATTGATGACCGAGTTCCCAGTCATTCCAATATCGCGCAGTCTGTTAAGAGCATTGCAGGCTCAACCAATAGACCAATACGGTTAGGGAACCCGAGTGCTTGGGACAACAAGGCTCAAACATTTGTTTTTTCCTAGAAACTGAAACCCAATTCGCAGTTATAAATGATTACTGAAAAAGGGGAATGGTGAACCAATCGGGATTTGAATCAATTGATGCTTTGATTTCATGTTACCATGGGTAAAATTTCATTCTAATCGCTGAAGTGAGACGCGTCGCTATCGCTTCACCGTTTCATAAACATCAAGGCATTTAGGATTACGGTGACGTCATCAACGCATCTGCCTAATTGTTGCCAAGAAATAACAGTGGATGTGAAAAAAATTAATTTCCTTACACACAATGGCGGCGGTATGAATAAATTTTAACCAGCTTTTGATCAG
>NW_008762346.1:0-587 GCF_000715545.1 Opisthorchis viverrini | reverse complement strand
TGAAGGAGTGGCGCTGTTCAGGAATTTGTATCAAGGTAAACATATGGTCCATGCCTCCTCGAGCGAATCACAGCTGAGTCCCTTGTTAGTAATTTTCTCCGACTGAACTTGTTACATCTGAAATGCACGATGTCAACATAATTCCCTACATATAAGACCATCATATGTTCCACTGTTCTTGGGGCTTATCGGGTAAGCCTATGTCTCGGATTTCCGCCTATCATATTGCGCACTTGAACACCAAATTGTACGTAGATGGCTATCAGCTTCATTTTCAAACTACGTTGGTCTTAACTGGGATTTCGACAAATTTGATTCCGGTCTCTCATTGAGATAAACCTAATTTGCAAACAGGTATTTATCGCTATTAGAGTGAAATTTAGCTTCAAACTTCTGGAACTAGGCCCACCTGATAATCCTCAAGAATGGTGAAACAGGTAGTGAATGGTCCAGACCTTACGAGTTGTGGCCTGTGATAGAGGTTAATCTCTTGATTTATTATTGATACCGAACACTAATCACGTTTGCTTACTTCTTTGGTAACCGAACTCAAACTCAAATGTATCTCAGATAACAGACTGGGTCGT
>NW_008762345.1:0-587 GCF_000715545.1 Opisthorchis viverrini | reverse complement strand
AAGCATGAAAGCCCTTACCATTCAACTCGGTCAACTATAACACTCGATGGAAATGGCTGCGCGTCGCCTCGCTTCAGGAATTCTGCTGCTCGTTTTCTAGCTTCTTTCGTCGGGTTCTTTATGTTATCTTAATCGAATCGGTGAACTTCCCCGTTTCCACATACGGACATCGCGTCATTCCATGGCCGCTTTACGCGAGTTTAACCACGCAGGAGGTTTGCCTCTGCTTTACCCAAACTAGCATTGATTGAACTAAGTGCAATTTATTCCGTAAAAATATGTTTAGTTACCTAACTTCACCTTGTCCTTCGGTAACATAAACAGTCCCCTCATATTCACCCTCGATATGCGAATTGCCAAGACCTCATGGCGCTGCCAATATATACTTTCGAATTTCATTAGCTTGTTCTTGTTGTTCAGACTCCTTTGAAGCTTATCATTATGAGGTCTCAGTGTCTGTAGTAATAAATCAAGATGAAATTTTGCTCGTAGGTTGACGTTGGCACCCGTTTTTTCATATATATCTATGTTCAGTGACCCTCGTTTACGGCAGAAAAAGTCACTCGATTTTTGCCTCATGTAAAACA
>NW_008762344.1:0-587 GCF_000715545.1 Opisthorchis viverrini | reverse complement strand
CGCAGATGGCCAGCAAGGATTTTTCAGTTTTAGTTCAAATCAACCGCCCTCATCACGACACTGTTCGTACCTCATGACTCTAGGTCCTTGTTTTTTGGTTGCCACAACTGCGGTGACTTCTTCATATTAGGAGTGGCCCGTCGGTTCACTCTCCTCTCCGTTGTGCTGTTGCCAGCTACGGTCAGGCATTAACGACCCAATCACGCTTCAATTAACGTGTTCACCACAAGTTTGGAAGTGAACTTATCGTTACGTTGGAGGCTTCTTACAATATCGGCAAGCCTCAAGGAATGCTTCAACCCTACTGCCTGGCCTCAACGCCAACGTTTCTGGTCTTGGGTGCATATTGACCTATCTGGTCCCATTGATAGATTGGCATAGTTCGCCTCGATCGAAGCTTCCTCAAGTAGGCCAGAAGTTGTGTCATTTCCATGCCGACGACAATGAATACTCTAAGAGCCCTGTTCCAAATCCTCAGCCACCAGGATCCGCGGGAGACCTTAATGTCGGGTGATGGGCTATAGTACGTCTAAAGGCACTTCCAAGAATTCTTTCTGAGATATTTAATCGCGCACATTCGCTCATCA
>NW_008762343.1:0-587 GCF_000715545.1 Opisthorchis viverrini | reverse complement strand
GCACAAAAAAGGTCATGGATGTCCGATCCGGACATCCATAATTATTCCTAGGTAAATCATTTTGCCACGATAATGAACGTCCGAAAGGAACTTCTGTGAGTTACGAAGAGTCATTCATTTAAAAGACAGAAGTTTCGAAGTATTTTTTATTCTAACCTTTAAATTCGTCCACCATAACGGAGGACACACAAATGTGTTCAACCGAATGAATTAAACGCTCCAATAATGGCAGGCCACCAGGCGAACTTCAGTCAGCTTAGTTCAGTAAAAAAACAATTTTTTGCTGGAATACCGCAACGGCCAGTTTCTTGTGCTTGATGATAGACGAGGGGCTTCAAATTGAATTAGGGGCAACCTGCAAGCGTGCAACTTGACCATTGTCCTTCCCTCCAGGTTGCGCGCATGCACCGGATTCAAGGATTGATACACAGAATCGAGACTTTTGTCCAAGTATCACGGGTCGCTTTTGTACTTGTCACGGATTCACGGGTAAACGGATTGATAAACAGGATCGAGGTTACTGCCGAAGCTTCCTGGGTCAATTTTGGCCTTGCCGGTCAGCGGCTGTCGTCCACCTGAAAGTCACA
>NW_008762342.1:0-587 GCF_000715545.1 Opisthorchis viverrini | reverse complement strand
TCCGGCGCGTTCCACTAAAAGTATGAAATTCCAGGTCTGCTGTCTATTTGTGCTGACAGATGCCACACGCATTCTTTTTTTCGTTATCGAGACGAGTTAACATAAACCAAGTCAATAACATGAAAAAGATTAGATTTTTGTGTTCATTAGAGCGAAAAGATTGGTCACACGGGAGACTTTGCTTGTCATATGTAGCTGTTCTGTTCATGAGAACAATTTCAACTAGGTAATCTAAACCTCAGATCCTTCTTTTCACATCAAGCGCAATAAAGAATGGCGGTTGCCACATGTTTGGTCGCTGAAAGACCCTTAAAACTCGAAGTAAAAAAAGAATGGCAACTTGAATTTCCGAACATTGCTACTATGATCCACCTCTTACTGAGAGTGATGTTGGATCAATTTTTCTTATCGAATAGGCAGAAACGGCGCATTAAGAAGAACTCCTCAAACTGCGCTGCACTGGTTACTGCGCATAATTCAGCGAGGCGAAAGCGCAGATGAGACAGTGCGATCGGATGTCAAGCCTAGGCATATATTAATGGCCCGAGATTCATCGATGAGTTTTCAGCAACCTCACGAGTAGTATG
>NW_008762341.1:373-587 GCF_000715545.1 Opisthorchis viverrini | reverse complement strand
TTCAGAACGTTGGACTCTTTAACGTCAAGACCCGGTATGTTTTCAGCAGAGCAGCTGACATTCATTTTTGACCACATGTGCTCTGGGCTTTGTAGAGAGACGGGACCATGCAACCAAATGTGTAGAATAACCATGCGTCTACCAGAGACTCCTCTTGGTGCGTGATCTGCTGGATTGTCTTGCGTTGGCACATACCCCAACCGCAATATTTCTA
>NW_008762341.1:0-294 GCF_000715545.1 Opisthorchis viverrini | reverse complement strand
CGACCATAGAGTCGGTCCAGAAATATATGCTGTCTATTTTTAAACTCAGTTCCCTCTGGGTGAGGTGCTTCAAATTTACGGGCAAGACAACAGATTGTTACTCCAGTTGCAGTATTGCGACAGGCTTCATGGGAGCAATATGTGATTTACCAAGCAGAAAATTACAGCACACCAGCCCGGAACTGAGTATACAACGTAAACAAACAGTGGATCCGTACCAAACTTCTGAGGCGTCGGAGAAGATGTGCAGCTCTGCGTGGCGTACATCCAGTAGGCAGGAGGCACCGAGGGATT
>NW_008762340.1:0-587 GCF_000715545.1 Opisthorchis viverrini | reverse complement strand
GCAGATCGACGTATCCACTGACATATGTTTCACCCGCATAGTTGATGTTATGCTTAATCTTTCTGTGTATACACACCAGAAATTATGAACCAGACCGGGAAGATAACGCTTTAAAACAGAAGAAACTAAAGCAAATTTGCGAACGTCGATCACCGACATCATTTTGATGACATTTCGTCGAATAAAATATTTAACGTAAATGGTTGATCCCGAAAATCCTGAGATTTTGGGCATTCGGTTGGCATTCGTTTTTTGTGACTTTCTGGCTTACTGCACTCTTTAACTCTCTCCCCGACTTTAGAAAGACGTGTCCTGAATACAATTCCTAGAGGGCATTTTAGATGTGGTATCTTAGTATTTTGTGAATTTCGCACACAGCTGTGATATTGACTAACCTTCCGTTGATAGGGTTCCCACTGGAGGGCTACATCTGGGGGCGTCAATGGCTTGCACGTCCATCAGGTTTCCGATTCACCTAAGCGGATATATCACGAGAATCGCCGAACGCGGGTTTAGGGTATTAAGAAGGGGACCAAATATTTGTGTTACAAAATATTTTACTCAGCTGAAAGGCATGTGGTCTTTGA
>NW_008762339.1:0-587 GCF_000715545.1 Opisthorchis viverrini | reverse complement strand
AGACAGATACGTTTTTTAGTGGTTTCCTGAGTGACGACAAATGCGGCCAATCAAATTTTCAAGCACATTGGCACCTGCACGTCAGATCCGATGTTCTATTAGGCATATAGCCCTAGGGTGATGTACCCGTTGTTAGAAACAGTGAGTTTTTGGCAAAAACCTCAAAATGTTTCCAAACGGATAACACATCAACTGGTGCCTTCACGTTCATCTTTAATCGGTCCATACTGCTACTCCGCGTATGCATGCCTTTGGTGTTCGGTGGCCGTTTGTTCTCAAGCAGTAAGTTAAGAGGTCAAATATGCATTGCGCAGGTCACTTTGAATAATCTTATCCACAGAGCTTTTGAAGAAACAAACATTCATTGGCCAAAGTGAGCTGACGGTGGCCAATCCTTTGTGGTGCATCCGAAATTCCTCTGGAACCATTATTTTACCGAAAGGAGCTTTTCCATATATTTTTGGCATTTAGTGGTATTGAGTTGACACCTTAAAATCTCTTCACAGGGTCGCAGTTTTGCCGAAATTCAGGCGTACTGAAAGCCTGTTTTGGGCACAAACTTCATATTTTCGATTGCTGTAATGAAT
>NW_008762338.1:0-587 GCF_000715545.1 Opisthorchis viverrini | reverse complement strand
ATATATATATATATTCTGACAAACCCCGTTCACCAAAAATTCGCTATAAACAAGCAGCTAAACACTTTTGTAATTGCTGCACTCTAAACGCAGATCAGTTGGAATGATTCATCTTCGGAAAGTGCTGAAATTTTGTGTTCTAAGAACGAGTTATGTGGCTATTTGTTCCAGCGGAACTTCATGATGCGCGGATTAGAGCTACACTGAATTAACCATGGAATAACCTATTTTAACCACAGTACGGCCGCTCTATTTGGGCTGCCGGGAATACTCAGTTTGTTTAATTTCTTGAGTTGTTAATGCTGAACATTTCAAACATTTATGTCATGTGGAAGGAGGCGCTTAAGTTTCACCAGAAACACTGAATGTAAAGGCTGCAGGTGAAGGTGGTTAGACGATTTCAAACTGGGTTGGAATTTCTTGCGAACTGCTCCAACACTCAGCCCTAGTGGCGTTTGGATAGAATAATAAGCAAAAAATGTTCAGCTGTAACACTTTCGATGCCGTGCTCTCCGAATAATTCACGACAGCTCAGACACTGTCACGTTGCCGAAACTCAGACAGGAGCAGTCGGAATGCTGAGGTTG
>NW_008762337.1:0-587 GCF_000715545.1 Opisthorchis viverrini | reverse complement strand
GGTCGACCGAATCGACCACCTAGTGTGATGCGCTCAGACGACTGACTTTGATACTCTTGTTGCCTGCAGGGATCACAATTTCACTGCTTCTCGCTTGGCGAACAAATCCGGGTAACTCTCGATGAGAGTGTCCTCAGCGCCAGCACTACAGCTCATGGAGATATGTGCTGACTAAAAAAGATCCACATTTCTTTATTTCGAGTAGCACTGAGCTTGATTGAACTGGATAGCCGAACGGTTCGTGGACGACTGTCCAATGGAATCCGGTCCAGCAAACCGCGTTCAGCTCTGGGGCCGAGTGCAACCCGCAAGCCATATATTCCACGGATCATCGCTTTCGGGTCGCCGGATAGACCGAGAGTTTAATTCATTTTTGGTGCATAACTCCGTTTCAGAAACCCGGCATACGTCAATTTTAAGGGAGTATAAGGTTTGGACTACCAGTCAGACATGGGGTATGAACGTTGAAAGCTCCTATGTAGAAACGACTTCGTGGATTGAGATGAGTGTATAAAGCATATGTCTCAGGTAATTGACAATCAAACCATCTAGCAAGCTTTGTGAGACGTTTAGAAAGTGTCCGAGAA
>NW_008762336.1:0-587 GCF_000715545.1 Opisthorchis viverrini | reverse complement strand
CGAGTGTAACATGACAACCTAGTTGTCAAACTGATAACGCACCTTGCCTTCGATTGCATTCAGACTTCCACGTATAATCTTCACATTTCTAAATTATTCCCCTGGATAATCTATCTTATCGCCGATTATTCGTGATCGCAAGAATGCCACATGCATGCCGATCCTGTAAACATTCACATTCGAAGCTAGCAGGAGGTAAATACGTTTATCTTTACGCCCGAAAGTCCTCTCACTCTCTAGTGACCCTAACGTTATTTCTCAGTCATTCAGGGGTCGTTGTGTGGTCGCCTTTTTGAATAGCCTCAGCTACAGCATAATCCTTTGTGCAGATTTAACTGCGATCTGAACCCCTCCAGAAAGCCTAGTTTCCTTTTCCTCCTAGGACTTACACCCACCCAATTTTTTTGTCAGGCCTCAGATCTGATGTTGTCATATTTCGAGTAACACTCCCACACCTCGGTTCTAGATAGTTTCAAGAGAAAAATTATGCTCTACTGCACTCCTTGATGAGACGGTAATCTCACCGTCGGAATATAACCTACCTCTATAGACGTAATACACTACATACACTATACACACTATAGATG
>NW_008762335.1:0-587 GCF_000715545.1 Opisthorchis viverrini | reverse complement strand
GTATGGATGTCGGTTGGTCCCACTGCTGCACTCTATTTGGCATTTGCCGCTCACGGTTGCGCATATGCAGCAAACCAATTGGTCTAGGTCGAAATCATTACACAAAAGTCTAAAAAACAAACCCATAGAAAGTAATATCAGACCAAATCTTACGTAAAGCATAAATTGGAAGCTGAATGGGGCAGGTGGAAAGCGTGAACAGCTAAATAAAAGGGTTGGCCCAGAAGCTGAAGTTGCCGCTGATTTAGTTCTAGCGGGCAGTATTCCATATCGAAGAGGGTTTGCCTGCAAGAAATAATTAACATGGTGTATGTCAAATACGATTTGGTGGAACGTACTGGGAGCATCGATGAACACATTCTTCGTAGTGTTGACACAATGAATGCGCCGCCGAAAGAAACAAACGCATTTACCTATCCAAGGTGCAGCGTATTCAGGTTAATAGGAAACACGCAACTATAATACGAAGTGCACATGAGCGGAAAAGAGCGGCTGTGCCCCAGCAGACGAACCGCACTCTAGAGGGACTCGCGAAAGTATAATACAACCAACTGCATCTCGGTTTTGAAATATTCCACCTCAAACCT
>NW_008762334.1:0-587 GCF_000715545.1 Opisthorchis viverrini | reverse complement strand
GGCACTGTAATTTGTCGAAGTCGATGAATACAAGTGCTCGATTTTGGCACACGTAACGCTGATGGAAAGCTCCCAAATTGGCATGACCAGAGCCAAGTTGCGCACATCAGAAGCAACGACATTTTTTAATTGACGCCCCACATCGTAACTAGTAATTGACAGCCATGTTGTACAATTGAGTCCACGAGTGTCTTTTGGTTGTTGGCCTCCAAATAACTCAAATTGAGCGTTCGTGCCGAAAGTTCGTACTAGCCAAGAACAGACGGTGATCAGCAAGCAACTGGCGAAGGCGCTCCGCATTATCCCTACGCCAAGCATCGGCTCCAAGTTTACCACCTAACTGTGTTTTTTCCGGACTTAGGCAGCCTAATTGAGCATTGATATCACCTGCTAGGAATATTATATCCGTTCTTCTTGATAACCGTAGCATGACCTCATCAGTCGTGATAGATGTTGATAAAAACCACCCTTCCCAGTCTCAGAAATGCACTCCGGTGGGACGCATGCCGACACGACAAACATACACCGTTTCACATTTATCTGCATTGATGTTAAAGCGTCAGACAACCGCATAATACAAAGACGAT
>NW_008762333.1:0-587 GCF_000715545.1 Opisthorchis viverrini | reverse complement strand
ATTCCCCCCGAATCCCATACAACTCAAGCCTGTTGTGGAGCAGGACGTGGGGGGCTCGATTGAATGCCTACAGGGAGTCAAAAAATGGTGCATCTCATACGAGTCTTCCATCCTCATCCAATGTTAAGTTGTACATAAATACGAGCGTGTTCGTCACGCAAGGACAGTTTGGGAGGATCCGTGTTGAACTCGGGATAGCAAGTTGTTGGTAGCAAGTGATCTAGAATGATCCTTTTCTGAATGCGTTCCATCAATTTAAACGGTATGCTAGTGAGGCCAACGGGCCAAAGGCACTCGGGGGAAAAGCAGTCACCAATTTTGTAGACAAGCTTCAAAATCGTCCACTACCGAGCAGGGGAAGATTTACTTCGTTGAGTGACAGACGAAACACCGGGTAGAAACGCTTGACCAGTTTTAGCGGAGATTCATTCGGGATACCCAGATGGACCTCGCTTGCCCGAACACGCGGATGAGGTTTGTCTTCCACAAGATTTGTTAACAATAACAAAAATAATGTTCATTCCCAAATTGTCCTAACATTGTCCTCATTACGCGCAAACCCCGATACCCGCAAATCCCCCAGTCAT
>NW_008762332.1:0-587 GCF_000715545.1 Opisthorchis viverrini | reverse complement strand
GCTAATTGAGGACCACTAGCTTCTCAAACAGTTTGCCAGAATCATAGATCTAGGAACAGCAATATGGGAACGCAAACAAGGAGTGTATTTTAATTAATGGGAGATACATTTGACGAGTTAAAAGTTATATTTTCTCATCATTGTCAAGAGCACCTTTTCAACAGTTAGCCCTTTTGACGACTATTTCCAAACATTGTGAGAATATTTACTGCTAGCGCATACCATCCATGAAGCCATTTCACCGGAGGGCAGACAGCCACATTTGAAAAAAAAACGCATTTGAAAAGACCTCAGATTGTGAGACAAGCTATTTCTTTGGATGTAATTTCGAAATCTTCAAACAGTTTTGGATCTCCGAAGACCATGCAGTGATCGATTGGATAGCTCCAGATAAATCACATTTTTACACATAAAAATCGACCAGCTTTTTGAGTAATGTTAACTCTATGCGTTTCAGGAATTTGATTTGAATTATGCATCTCGGGAATTATTGAGTGCAAAGTATCTGAGCGAACAATCCCCAGACACTGGAAGCTAGAAAAATCGGCAGTGGGTTTCCTGTGGTTATTGATTGATTGTACAAACAT
>NW_008762331.1:0-587 GCF_000715545.1 Opisthorchis viverrini | reverse complement strand
ATATGGCTGGGTAATGACCAAAAAGGCCAACCGGGCAGGGCATATGTAGATGCAGTTGCAAGGCGCATTGCGAAGATCGAATATGGGAAGTCATAGCCTATCGACCACTGAGAAGGAAAGAGAGGGGCTGGTGGCACCTTACTTAGATGAAGGTTTAAAGATACTTTCTCGGGAAGTGAAACATGGCAAACCGTGCAAATTATCATTATCAGAGGCAGTGGGATCGCATCTATTATATCTAGTACGGGGGGGTCCGAAAACCAAATTATCTCAGCGCGAAAATGGAGCGGCACTGCCACGCACATTCTAATGGCACACCTACAACAATCCCATTGTTACTCCGGGCTGGTTTTTCTTGCTTTGTTTGAAATCAGACTGCAAATTCGATGAGTCGCTCTACAGATCATATTTCCTTCTGTGCGGTAACATCAGCTTACCCGTGAATCCATTCAATTTCACTGTCTACCACACCACTGAGACTTCAACTACCATCTCTCGGTATTGTTAATTTCTTCAATTCGTCATCATACCTTATGCTTTTCATGATCCTGGCTAAAGACCGGACTGTCTAAGGCCACGAGGCCTCA
>NW_008762330.1:0-587 GCF_000715545.1 Opisthorchis viverrini | reverse complement strand
TGATCACTAAATTTTCCTGAATTCATAGCACAGTTTGACATGATGACATTTTGACATACCCTACCATGACATGTCTACCTGCGAGACAAATTTCGTTGTTGACTTGCTTACTTTTGCTTTGTCAGCCATCAAGTAACGCCACTGTGGCCTCGGGATATTCACAGGGCGGAATGCTCAGATTGCTGCACCTTTGCGCTCAAAACACCCACCTACCGATTGACGCTGGAAAGCCATGGTTGTATTTCAATCAGCTTTCATAAGAATTCGAACTTTGACGACGTCATTTGTGGAGAATCCTGTCATTTTGTTTTCACAGCAGAAATTTGTTTTTTTTCGAAAGCAGGTCAGCTTTGTCACCCACACACCGTTTTCATAGCCTAAAAATGTTTGCAGCACGGAAAACTAGAAACATGCACTTATGTTTTGCCTTATGCCAACATCCCTACCAAGCCTTCCACATTTCAGTAGAGTAACCGTGACCTGTCGAACAAAAAAACTGGCGACATTCGTTTTCGACAGCGTTTATGTGGCTAGGTAGGTAGGTTTCAGTGCCCGTTGATTTCTAACGCGAACACAACTATCCCACC
>NW_008762329.1:0-587 GCF_000715545.1 Opisthorchis viverrini | reverse complement strand
TTTTTTTATTTCAGCAGCGTGCCACTTTCGTACCCAAAATCATCTTAATATGTTTATATTTGTTGGAAAGTTTGGGCAACTTAGATGTGCAAATTGGTTTTTATCAGGTAACAATGAATTTTTGCAGCTAACTCACAGTGTGGGTTAAATCATATGCTTTCTCACTCTCAGGTTCATCTTAATGGATGTTGTGTTCTTAAGAAGCTGAAGAAATGGTATCCTGCTTCTGGTCAGAAAATATTTGGTGGGCATTTATATCGTTTTTTATTGGCCAACCAGACGCGAAATTCCTTGATCGATGTGGAGGAACACATGTTTTGTTAGACTGTATTCACCGGACGTGCAATTTGTTACAAAAATATGAACATCAATAAAAATTTGGATACTTCTCCTGGGAGGCATATGGATACAATGTTATGAGTAGTGTTTACGGTAACTACTTAACGGAATATTACTTTGCCACTTTCGAATGTGTGAAGAACTATGTTGCTTCCAGATATACGTAATTGCGCTGCTGCTGTGTAACTGGCACTAATGCTACTTTATCACTATGCGTGAAGTGATATGTGTGAAGTACTATTCATAAT
>NW_008762328.1:0-587 GCF_000715545.1 Opisthorchis viverrini | reverse complement strand
TCATGTTTCAGTCACTACGATATTTGAAAGTTCGCCATACATCTATATCTTTGTGATGTACTACTCATAAGGTTGCTGGAAATCCGCCGACAGGCTGAGAACATCAGAAACGAGAGATTCAACTGGGTTCCAGGTGAGTCTCTCGAAAAACCGAATTAGTTTGCAAATGAGTGTATATTCGCTGATTCCGTGCAATTTGGTTCCAAGTAAAACGTAATGTTGACGGAAACTCGGGGACTGCGCCTACCCGATGAGCCCCAATAATGGCGCAACCTGTCGTGGGCTGTCGACAGATTTTCAGCAACCTTGTGAGTAGTACATTACAAAGTAAGGAGTCGGTTTAGCGGCTAAAATATACGTTTTGCCTCTAATTTGCACGTCATTATTTGTTGTAGTAACCCCCTCATCATCATATTATATTATTATATAACATACTTATTATATAATTATCATTATACTTTATTACCATATTATTGTCATATTTATTCATCGCAGACGCTTGAGCACTATTCAGCCCGCTTCGATTGTGGCCGTACAGTTATGTTTCGGCATTTCTTCAGTATTGCACGGCCAGATAGAAAACATCT
>NW_008762327.1:0-587 GCF_000715545.1 Opisthorchis viverrini | reverse complement strand
GCCAAAAAAGAATATCATTTCATTTGTTCACCGTCTCATTTAACAAGCTTCGTATTCACATATTCTGGAACCATCTCTGCTAAAAGTATCAACACCCACCTAACGTTTTCTGCATTTAAACATTGCGTTACTTACAGTGCTGTCTTCTCTTACAAGTCTCGGTTTCATGTGTCGTGGAGTGCAGCGTGCAACATCATACTACTCTTATCCGCTATCAGTGCAAGTGGATCTGCCAAAACATTCGGTGTAAATTGTACACTTATAGGACCAGCGGTTTAGATGGTCGCGATTTTGACTTCTTCTGACTGTGCGCACCGACTGAATCAAATCTGTATCATAAGCGAGACTAAAACATTATCCGGCATTGCATGAAGCGCACCATTATCTAAGGATAACTCTATCATATTAGATTGTTTTCAAAACCGTTTATTGGTTGTTGTCCGTTACGCTCTCATTGCGTACAGTCACCTATTGGCAAACCAAAACAAATTAATGTGGAAATTATTCTGAATGTTGCGGGAATCTTGTACCCCATTTCAGCAGTTTGCACATGGTCTCGGAGGACGGCCGTGACTGTGAAAAGAAAA
>NW_008762326.1:0-588 GCF_000715545.1 Opisthorchis viverrini | reverse complement strand
AAAGTTTAGCTGGTTCGCCTATCGTGAGTGGATCGTCTCCTCGAAAAAGCATCTCAACGAACTCAGAGTCCATATTTTAGTGAGACCCTAACAATCATTTAGGGACGTTGGCAATCAAATGCCGAAAGTCCTTCTCGCATTCCAGGAGTGTGTTGGTCATCTATGAGACTGTTATTTGTGCATAGACTGTAGATTAATGTTGCTCACGGTTCCGCCGAGAGACAAGGTGATGTCACAATGGCGTCAAAACTATCGGAGATTGTAAGAAGCTTCAATGGCACCCCTCGCACTGTGGAAAGGAGTTGACTTTTTGCGGATCTATAAGAGCTGCTACAGTTGTCCAAATAAGTGACTTCGTTTACGACATTGGTCTGCTGCATGGACGAGGTTTGATTCTGATCACGCTCAGTCTTTTGGTCGCATTTTAAACTTTTAATTATGGGACAGACGCCATAAATTAGTGGGCTTATTTTGGCCTGCAAAGTGTCGAGGTGAATCAAAGGTGTTTCAAGTAGCGCACCAACATCGGAGTTAAAAAGGAGGTACAATAAAGGTCGGTCCTGTCTATAACAACCAGACGTGTGCTTA
>NW_008762325.1:0-588 GCF_000715545.1 Opisthorchis viverrini | reverse complement strand
AGACAAGAGATTTAGCTTGAATTCAGTTTATTCCCTTCGTATGTATGTGAGTGTATTTGTCGAATTCCGTGCAATGTGGGTTCAATTAAAACCTGAGGTTGACGTAAACTCGGGTACTCCGTCTATCTGCGCCATCAAGGAGATTTTAGCGATGTTGACAGCAGTTTCCTGTATAATAACCCACCACAATATGTCTGGTATCGTGCCAACCGGGACAGGGAGAAAAATTATTGGAGAATACCATAAACGGGGAGTTCAGCCGGGTCTCGAATGTAACCACTTTCAACACCAAATTTATATGTACTTGAGTGCAGTTACCTGAAAATCCCTTCATGGACAACAATCGCCCTCTGTAAAGCTCAGCAGGTTGCTTTATTCACCGAAATCCGTCATAATTATTTTCCTTCCGAACCACCGTTTAGACTAAGCGTAGATGTTCACTGATTTTCAGTCATCTGGAGGCCCAACTAAATGTTTCGTCCGACATGCTCCTCTCTCAAATGTGCTGCCCGACCTCACGCGTGGAAACTCGGAAGTGAATTTTTATGCAAAGACCTCCAAATCGGACGAAACCACGAGTGAGTTGTT
>NW_008762324.1:0-588 GCF_000715545.1 Opisthorchis viverrini | reverse complement strand
GTAGACTATGTTCAAATTTTAGGTGAGCGGGGATAGAGTAATCTCCCATTATCGGGTTTGTTCACCATGAATTACTCGTCTGATGGGTCCAGACCTACGGAAGCTGCTTCTAGGCAGGATCCAAAAACCATCAATTAGTACGATCAAATCTAGTGTTCTAAACCGCCTCAATTCAGGCACAGCTCCATCAAACGACCAATATCCTGACTAAATTAAAAGAACGTTGATCTCAGTGAACGTATTACACCCATTCGTACGTCAACACATCGGGAAAACTCATACATTTGAAGACACAAACGACAATTCCAGTGGAATTAGTCCATGAAAAACACGTTAACTAAACGGCCATTTGAAACCGTTTGAAAGCCGCTTGGCTCAGTTAAGCTGAGCGAAAATGTGGTCTTAAATTCACGCCACATCGAAGTCCTTCCGAAAAACTATTGCCGATCTGTTGTCATTCATCCGCTGATTGTCGCTCACCTTGCTATGCTCATGTGCCGGATACCGCTAGGGACATGATTTAAAATCACGTAGCCTTTCAACTACGGGAAGTTTCTTAGCAGATCCCTGGCTCGAAAGCGTCAAACG
>NW_008762323.1:0-588 GCF_000715545.1 Opisthorchis viverrini | reverse complement strand
CAGATCAGGAGTGAAAACCCGCCCTTCTGTGATGCTTTGTTTTGATCGGCGAATCGTGTCAACGCAACCCACATCAACGTGAATGCACGTTAGCCTTGATGCCGCTTCCATAATTTAATTCGCCGAATTTCAGTAACCTCGGTTCTAACAACAGAAGCTCATGTGACATGTGAATAGCTTCGTGATATCATGTGTTGGCAATGCTTTCAGCTGACATAACATCAATGGCGTTTGCCACTTCGGAAGCAAGGACCCATTTTGTTCCGGCCAAGAAACAACAAAAAATTCACAGGCAGCAAATTTATTTTGATCCGCAAAATGTAAAAAATTCTGAAACGCACTCTTGGCATAGTGTGCCACTAAATATTTGGATTAGGTGAGATCCCAGATGCGGAAGCTTCGATTGTTTCTTATCCGATCCATGACTTACTGAAAAAAGCAGCCATTTCATTGCACTTTTTAAAAGTTGAATTACGACATTTATTGAATCACATCAGTGAAGCAAAACAACCTCTAAATTCACTTACATCCATTTTCGATTTCTCTCACTCCTAATACAGAAACAGATGGCAAAACTGTAAAAAAAAA
>NW_008762322.1:0-588 GCF_000715545.1 Opisthorchis viverrini | reverse complement strand
GAACCCTAGTCCTTTTCACTGTTCATTTCTAACTTTACCCTTTAGTTACATCCTAACGTGATGGTGTACGTTTGATATCTGAGTGTCTCAGCGTTTGAGTGCTTTCTTGTTTGAGGAACTTGGGATAGTTTGTTCACCGTGATTCAACCAATAGTTTTGCACATACGTACTTACTTACTACTTACTAAAAGTATAGAAATATTCTGAACATAAGTGCAGATGACCATTATTATAATGAGTTTAACTGAGGCTATAGCCGAAACCAACGAAAATAGTTTCATACCTTCTGTAGAGAAATCCTGAACAGTCATGATGTGGATCACCGCAAGTTCTGATCACACAAAAGCCTCAAAGTAAATGGTTTAGAAACATCAAGAATAATTATTTGAAGGACACTTCTATGTTGCACGTTGATGGTCTCACAGCACTTCACATCATTTCTAGTTTTACTAGGTTCACTAGTCTCTAGTTTTGATATTTTCGACGGAAAACGTTGAGACTATTCATCAAAATTATGGTAGCCAGTTCATTGGGAAGTCCAGCTGTAACACTCTATCCATGTCTAGCTGCCATGCCACCTGAAAGAAA
>NW_008762321.1:0-588 GCF_000715545.1 Opisthorchis viverrini | reverse complement strand
CCAAACGCTTATGAGGCATTGATGGTCAAAACCCTAAAGATGGTTTACATAATCTGTCCGCTCCACCACCTGGTCCTGTTTGATTTACATGCGTTTTGCTTATCGAGCGTTTGTACTTAGGCATATTCCTGCACTATCTATGCTTATACGTCATAAAAGCGTGGCAATGCTCCAATCTTAACTGATCTAAAGGCTTTGGAGCCTGGCCACTGGTCTATGCATTTTTACGCATCCAAAACTTCTGAATAAATTGAAGCCCTGCTCTGCTTCTCTTTGCTGGTATAGTGTGCACAAGAATTCTGAATTACCGCATGTTTGTCCTCATGGATATTGTTCGGTTCAACGTATCCTCCAACAGCCACTCACGGGCTATCGTGTGTCGGATCATACGGTGGCCGTCTACGCTTTCAAGCGTCGTTGGTAGCTACATGCGTCTAACCGTTAGTGAGCTGCATAGCCTTCTAATGTTGGAATCCGCCTGAGGCTCTGCTCTCTTATAGCCCCTTACCAGACCTTGATACCGGGTTCCATGAATGTTTGAAACCACGGGTGGTTTGAATTGACAACGTGGTTTCATCATCATCAGTG
>NW_008762320.1:0-588 GCF_000715545.1 Opisthorchis viverrini | reverse complement strand
CAACTTTTGCGTGCTTTTGATACCGTTGCTTTCAGTTTTATCAAGCTAACGGGCTTTAGGTATTACGTAAAAATCTGTTCTCACCAACAGCATATCCTATAATCCAGCACAAATGTGGCGTGATTTATTTGAACTTCAGATTACTGCCTTACATGTTGTCCACACATCCCAGGGACAGAAAGCGGTGATCGCTGATGGAAGTGCTTGTGCACGAGTCATTTTACATTCGGACTTCCATCATTTTCATTAATTTCTGTTTTTGTTATATCGTGCTGGATAAATCACTCGGAGGAACTGACAGCCAGTGCTCCATCATGCAAGTTGGACCCTTCTGTGGGTTTGTTTCTCCTGAGAATGAGTAGGACAGCTATACTTCCCGATTTCATTTCCGTCGACTCCGGCTTTTTATACTGATACTATTGCCACACTGCACCTAATCCATGGTCATTTTTTTCTGTCGCATTAAGGGTAAGTACTTATAGTGTTGGAATCGCTGCAACTGGATAACTGTTGGAGTCCACAGATAACTCATTGACGGTTTAGCCCTGTGTGGAGCTCCTCTGGACAGTATAGGCTCCGGAACCGCGG
>NW_008762319.1:0-588 GCF_000715545.1 Opisthorchis viverrini | reverse complement strand
TGCTTTCAGGAATCTGACCTTTCTGATAGGATGCTGTGAACTTCTACATCCTACTGTATCTGTGACCACGGTCTCTACCAAAACGTTGGTCTCGTCGTGTAAATGTTGGACTAATCTAGCAATGATCGTTGCACCTCAGACTGGGAGCAATCGGCGGCATTACTCAGGCATGTTTTTAAGCAACCTTCGAAATCATTCCATGGGATGATGTAAACACTGTCGCATTAGACGAATTTAGGTACACGATAGGACAGTTCATTATACTATGAAAAGACAAAATCCAAACTTGAGACGTTCGATCAGTGTTGGCGACTTGCGCAGACGCGCAGAAGCCCGAAAATTGGAACTTGTATGATTTTTGCTATCTGTCGCTCCCACCGTTTTGCGAGCAATAGAAAAGGTCGGTTGGAACGGAGGTACATGTCAGTCTATCTAAACGCGCTATGGCTAGTTTCACGTCCGAATGAATGACCCCGAAATTTAAACATTTTTAAAAATACAAGGAAAAGTATATTTGATTTTTTAGAATCGCGGCTGCGACACACTGTTATTTGCGTACCCAAAATGCTGTCTAAGCACACACGCGAT
>NW_008762318.1:0-588 GCF_000715545.1 Opisthorchis viverrini | reverse complement strand
GTGTTCATCGCAGCACGACAGGTGATGAGGACAGGCCAAAATGTTCCTGATCCACACACCTCGTTCACCATAGTGTCACGTGATATGAACATGGTACAGCTAGCCTTCTCTGAAACAATAATGATTGAATGTGCACATACAAATTATGCAACTACCATGAGGTTGTTTCCGGCGATTAGCGTACTTCGAGCATAACCCATTGTTTGTTCTACGTCATCTTTCTTTCCTTGGTACGTCTCACTACCTCAAGGTGAGTAAACGGTACGGTTAGCGATTCAAATGACTGTTATTCATCAATTCTACGAGTGTCCACCAAGAATTACACAATCGTTCATTGCGATTAAAACATGGAGGAACTGATAGGTAACGTCTTGATACTGGATACTGGTGTTCACTGGTGTTACACCGCAACACCTAATTTGGCCTATAGCTTTCAAAAATCTTGTGTGTTTACCCGTCGATCCATTTCCTGAGGCATCGGCAGGTTGCGCAGGATACACAACGCGAAAAGGAAGTTTTTAAGCGAAGAATTCTGGTTTATCAGAGCTCAGATTGACAAACTAATACCTTACTAACAACAACCAGGCA
>NW_008762317.1:0-588 GCF_000715545.1 Opisthorchis viverrini | reverse complement strand
GAGATTGCCACTTCTTTGTATAGTGCTGGAAATTTCACGACCCATCCAGGCGCACCCAAGCACTGCATAGCAGACCGAACGATGGCACTACTTAAATCTTGAAGAAATATCCCACCCGGTCCCGAACATAACCCGATGCGAAGAGGCATCATGCGTCAAGTGAAAAGCAGTTTGCGATCCAACCATGAAGTATACACAGAAAGGAAAGCCAAAGAAATGGAAGAGGCCCAGGAAGCAGGTAATGCACGAAGAGTATTTCAATTGATCCGTGCGACCTGTCCCCGGAAACCACTTTTGAGTGAAAGCATCAAGCATCGGAATGGAACAACCATCTCAAATATGAAGGAACGCCTTGACCGGTGGGCTGAATACTTTGAACAACAAGTGTCTTGACCACCAGCCGGAACTCATCTACTGTCCACAGGTGAAGGAGAATCCTGGTCGGTGAACGGGGAACCATCTATGGTCTCCGAGGTTTACGACTGCATATGCTCTCTAAAGCGCCACCGAGCTCCCGGTGCAGATGACCTTTTACCCGCACTGTTCAAAGGAAGGGAAAAAGTCCTCAGTCAGCGCTTATCCGATCAG
>NW_008762316.1:0-588 GCF_000715545.1 Opisthorchis viverrini | reverse complement strand
AACAAAATGCCACGTGCAGCATGTCACGGTAAGGTACAAATTGATCAGACTAACTTCCCATTGAAATAGCAACTTCGAAAACCCCACAGTTTCGGCGAACTCAATATGGGTGTGTCGATGCCTTGCGGCCATGAGATTCACGACTAACAATAGTGTCATGCCGCACTGGCTTTACAGAGTGCCATAAGTCGTGTCTCCTTACTTGCTACATGCAGCAGGGCTGGTAAGCGAAAGAAGGCTACTGATGACGCCTCCCTTCTTTCTCTTTCACATACTTCTCCCCCCTCTCCCAACCCCAATTATATCTCTCTCCATGTAGGCCTAGTACTTGGGAGTGGTGATTCCGTTCGTTATGCATCGGTTTTGCGTGCAGCATCTGCTCGTTACATGGCATCAACATCCTCAGGTATTTCCAAATCAGTCTTTAAGCCCTGAAACTCAGCCTATCTGGCCGCGTTTAATGCCAGCACTCAGAAGCCAGCAGGACAACAAGCTGCTCTTGCACTCACACTGGACTTGCATGGCATTGTGTGCTGTATCTCAGAAACGAGAGTTCAAAATGCAAGCACAGTTATTGAGTTGACCGCG
>NW_008762315.1:0-588 GCF_000715545.1 Opisthorchis viverrini | reverse complement strand
AAAGAAGAACGAGGGCTGGGATGCTGTCGGGGTGCGCGAGCCTAGACAGAGGAAGTCGAGAGGCAGAGGTCGGGTTCGAACCCCGGACCTTACGGTCAGTAAATTCTCGGTCCAACCACTGAGCTATCTTGCTCCATCAGTGTATAACACTGATGACTTACATAGAAAGTAATCATGGATACGTCTGCATCTGCAATCACGACAGTTTGCCGCAAACCACAAGATAAGCCAAATCCGTGGAACTTCCTGTGTAGATGTCTACTTTCAACTAACACAGTAAGGCGCTAAACCTTGCAGCAACCAAAAGGACAGAGCAAAGTCTTGTGCGAATGGATGTGGCATCGAACTATCTCGGTACTCCATCTTCGCACCAAATCTCAACAATGCAGTGAGTAAAATCAAAAGAATAAATCACCCTACTTTAACACCTTTTCCGTGCCTAGCTACAATGCCACCAGAAGCATGAGGATTGAGGTGAAGCCAAGTTGTTCAAGCCCAGAAAAGAACCCAGAGCAGTAGACTCGTCCTTGATCACTGAGCTTTCCCAAGCTCACAACGTAATAAGTGAAACAAGTACGATCACAGTGA
>NW_008762314.1:0-588 GCF_000715545.1 Opisthorchis viverrini | reverse complement strand
TGCACAACTGCCAAAGCGCACGCTAGAAACATCTGAAATCGCACGTCCACAAGAGAACGTGTTCACATCTATGCCGTCCTTTTGGATAATGCCACGTTTATCTTATGAGTCGTTTTAGCCAGTGTAGCGATAATGCTACGCTAGCTTCTGTTGTTTGCTGCTGTCCCCCAATTCGCGCGGACTAGCACTTTTGAAACACCATGGTATAGACAAAGGCAAAATTGGAGACTACTGAAAAACTGACCGACGGTACCCCGAATCCCGTGAAAAAGGCACCTGTCTAAAAGGGAACTGTCGCTTTAGTCAAAAAACAACATGATACGTAACTTTTTATCACGAAGCCAGATGAAGCTGAAGCGTCCGTCGACCATTGGAATCCAAAAAATATGGCATCTTCGCGGTATTTTCTCCTAGAAAAGACTCCACAAACATAAGTCCATGTAGTTTTCGGGGGCTGCTTTGTGTGTGAAATTTGCGCTAAAATTGCTCCCTTTCTACCTGTCCTGATTTATCCTGGCACAACTGTTCCCATGTAAGGAAAAGCACTAGACTAGAGTCTCGCTTTTATTTGAAGGCATTAGCTGTGCA
>NW_008762313.1:0-588 GCF_000715545.1 Opisthorchis viverrini | reverse complement strand
ATCCCGCTGAACTGGACAAGAATAGGGGGACAATCCCCAAAATGGAGACTGTGTTACACTGTAGAAGTCATTATTCTACTCACGTTACCGAATTACTCGTCACTACTCGTGAACTTGCAGATGAGAGTCCACGTTGTTAGTACGCTTCCATTGCGTCTGAGGTCGCTGTTGTTGGGCAGTTATTTTAGGGCTTGTTATAGTGGCAGATTAGCAGATGTACGAAAAACAGCTATCTGTGTTTTCAGTGAGAGTATGTTTACAAGTCGGTGCAAACGTGTAAGTGTTTACCTCTGAAGTTTCTTTTGATCTGATCTTTGTAAGAAAGAACAAATGCCTGTGGCCGAAAACTACACGCCAGTTGCATGCGCTGCAAAGCTGAAAGAGATCTGTTCACCTTTTGGATAAGGACATTAGTATGGGATCATATAAAGCGGCTCCGCTGACTTTTTCAATGAAATACATGTGCCCTTTTCTACTGTCAGTTTTTAATTGACCTGAGATTCATCTATTGGAATATGATACAAACTAGCCCGCGAACACGATCCACGTGAAGCACTTGATCGTGGGATGAATAGTTTATACGCATGC
>NW_008762312.1:0-588 GCF_000715545.1 Opisthorchis viverrini | reverse complement strand
AAAATAAAGGTGCAAACGCCACGTTTTCCACGTTCTGCCAAGAGATTTGTCGATATTTGCGTAAACTGATGCTGGGCCCTCTAACCTGTAAGATGGAGGGATAAAGCTGTCAATGATAAGCAGGAGACAGAATGCGGGAGTGGTTTTATAAATGAATGAAGCTGATGGCGAAATTGCTAGGGCGATAGGCGAAGTAAGCGTGAAATTCCAAAGCAAATTCGTCGTTCATGGACATGCAACCCGTACCTGACAATGGAGTGTACAACAAATGAATCTAATTCTGTGTACCTCTGTACCTCACGCTTCTATGTAAAGCCATAGATACCTTTTGAGACCAGTGCCTTATGCAGTCAACTGTAAAACTTCTCATCTTGCTGACCTTGAAAGCCGATGTATTTTCACGGTATAAAAGCAACACAGATCAAGGCCGTTTGAATTCAAACGCTGGTCGCGGATGGAGGTTCTGTACTTTCTTCTCTTCTCACTCTTGATCTGTCCAGGTAATTCACGGCTTTTGTGCTCATTCAGGTAGAATAAAATAAAATGGACATATGCTTGTGATTTTTTGGCGTGACTTCAAGAGTTTTG
>NW_008762311.1:0-588 GCF_000715545.1 Opisthorchis viverrini | reverse complement strand
AGTTTGAAATTTCTGATCCAGACAGAGCACCAACTTCTGCTGTAATTCGGGCATTTAAATGCCAGCAATGAGCCTATCACTCAGCTGGTCTTCCAATTGGGCACCGTAGTCACATTTGGCTGCCTGTGTCTGCAGCTGCAATACGAAATCACGAACTGACTGGGAATGGGAGCGAGTCAACATTTGAACCTAGCTCTTTCGGCTGCTACGAAGTTAATCGGTTTGAAGTGTTGAAGAATTTTTTTCTACAATGCACTGTAGGAAGTATCGATTGGAGATTCAGGATATACTAAATTCTTGACCAACGTATGCGGCTCTTTGCCAACGAAGTGTAGGAAATATGCCGCGAGTTTCTTATCATCCATATCAGATTTTGTAAGACACCATATGTCGAACCGTTCCAAATAATCCTCTACGTCAGGCGCATCTGAATTAACATCTAATAGTTTCCTTTCGGCAGGCATGATGAATTGTTCCAACCGGGACACCAAAATGTGGGAATTAAGTGCCGCACATATATCGGTCTAACCAGACGAACTAGAGATCCAGAACTCACTGAAGCATAACAAGTAGCACGTATGTATTCGA
>NW_008762310.1:0-588 GCF_000715545.1 Opisthorchis viverrini | reverse complement strand
ATTCCCCCATTCACACCGATGTAAATTGAGGTACCTGGGAGGCGATGAAGCCGAATGGTCAACAACAGTTGAGAATTTTGATAAATTGCGCGGTATCTTTGCTACTTGTAAAAAGCACTAGGCAAGAAGCTACATCAAACACTAAACACAGTAATTCCCAAGACAGGACTGGGGTTCCAATGAAAACTCATGACGTTTTATCACACAACTAGAGAAAGCTATCTTCACATGCAGAATTAAATAGAAGAATCGACAACACAACACAGAGCGATTAATAAACAGTGTAAGAGAGTTGCCGTGATTCCAGTTTATCGAAAGCGCGCGTAGGTTGTTCCTGAATGGAAGAACCAAGAACAGGAAAAAACATGTGGTAAAAAATGTACAGCAAACTTGGCGTGACCCGCGGTTCCGTATACTGGGCTTGAATAGGTCTAACAATACACATAGCCCAACCAATAAGGTTTCAAACAGATAACGCGGAATTACCTTCAGATGTAGCTGGTCTTGAACCAAACCCTATTTGAGTGAAACGGTTGGGAAAGTTCTCCGAATTATGCCATCTAGACGCTAAGTCAGATAAGCTGAAAG
>NW_008762309.1:0-588 GCF_000715545.1 Opisthorchis viverrini | reverse complement strand
ACTTGCCATTGATTACTGTTTCTGAGTAGTAGGAATCCTGTATACTATTGGAACTAACTCCGGTCCGCCCAACTTTGGCAGGTTGCCGTGCGTGTGAGTGCGCACGTGTGTGTTACTTATTGCAGATATCCCATGCTGTGGTCCAGAGAGGTACCACTGCCCGAAACTATGGTAGTCTTATGTCATGGGCTTCTCTAAGTCTCTCGTTGCGACTGTGGACTGCTTTTTCCCTTCATTTTACAGAGTTTTTATTTCATTGTAACTCGAAGTATTGTGTCTTGTGTTCATTTTACACCACACCAAAAAATGGGCGCACTCGCCCTCTGGAATTCCGGAGTGCCGTATCTACGACGAATTTAGCAGTGACATTTTCTGGCTATCTTTGTACAAACCGATCGACTTGCGGTCTTACACATTAGGTATCTATATGCTTTTGTTGTGAGTGAGCCTCTTGCGTGGTGTGGACCACTAGATTACCATTCGCATTCAGTGTGAGCTCCAGTTGTTCAGTTGAACCCAGTTGACTTGACGATTATGGGTCATCTGTTGGGTTAACTGATTGTCTCAGACCCGCTCGCTGTTGTTCAT
>NW_008762308.1:0-588 GCF_000715545.1 Opisthorchis viverrini | reverse complement strand
GATTATGCGTCAAATTGATCCAGATTGTTTCTCACAGAGCATTTGGCCACAGTTGCTCATTACCAACATAGCCCCGCGGAATCAGAGGAGTTTCCAACATATCACCACGTTTATGTTTATTTTTATTTCAACGGCACCAAAATCCATGATAGCATGTAATAACCGCCGTATTATCTAGCTACTTATCACTTAACCAAACATCGCATGAGGCTACACGCAGCCGTAGCAAACAGTTTGTCGAAAAATTGCTCATTACAGAAGGACTCCAGGAAAATGTTCCGGTCATGAAAAGTGGAGAGTAAATAAAGAGCGTTAACTGAAGCCAAACGTCAGGCACAAAATTATAAGAAAAATTGCTTTAAGAATGAAATGCCAGGCATACATTAAGTTAATAAAAACACAGCTGACGAAGCGACAAACGTGTTACCCGTAACCAAATCACAACTACAAATGGGCACCGCAACTGCACTACATCTTAACTAGCTTGTTTTAGCCGACATGCTGTAACACAGTCGTTCGCATTACTTATTTAAAATGTTCACTTAGGTGAACACAAACTGTGGGCACTTGTCTTTGCGTGGAGTATCG
>NW_008762307.1:0-588 GCF_000715545.1 Opisthorchis viverrini | reverse complement strand
TCGGCTCCCGCGAATTATTCAGGTCAGACTATAGTGGCCAAACGTCCCAAGTGCTGAATTCAGACAGCACCGTGTCAGCTGGGGACCGAAAATATGTTTGTTGTGGCAAAATAATGAACATGTCCCAAATGACACTTTTACATCTTCGAGTCAAGCATTCTAAGAGCTGTTCTGCACGCTGAGCCTGAGTAGCCAGCGCATTCGTACCGTCACTGCTTCTCATCGCCTGCAGACCAAACTACCAAAATTACGCATTCGCGAAACCAAACGCTCGGTAGAGTTCGCGAAATTTGTTGATATATATTCGATGGGTAACGGTTTTCGCAGTGCCAATATTACTTTTTTGACGTAAGGTAATTCCAGCCTATAAAAAGATGCACCAGTATCATTTTCAAAGTCCGAATAAGAAACAAAGAGCATCCGACACGAATTTCAAAATGGCTGGAGACAAAATAATGGTTTTTCCATGCCAAACCAAGGTAATCCGAGAGGTTTACAATCTCAGTGCATGTAAACAACGTCACTTCCCGGGCTCTATGACAACATCAAATACAAAAGTTTCTGAAGTACGGATGGATTGTTTCCTGA
>NW_008762306.1:0-588 GCF_000715545.1 Opisthorchis viverrini | reverse complement strand
AGAACGACTACACACACACACACTTTTACTTTTGCCCCACTTGTGCCAAAATATTTCTTGTGGATTTACTTCAAGCAAGAGACTTTTCCAAGAAAGCAGTTTCTACGCATTCAAGTCACGGGATAGCAAAACTGAGAAAACAGTTTTCTTCCGAAAGATAACCGTTTCAATTAGGTTTGGCGGTAGACTCCATCGAACTAGGAATCCTACAAAAACTGAGGCATGTAAACTACTCACGACATAAGGTAGAAAGTGTCCACAGCAAACGGAGCCGCCAGCATAACTTGAAACGGCCAATTTTGAAAGCTTTCTCTCATGTAGGTCAGCGCGTTACCTGTGAACAGATAGTTGGTGAAACGAATAATCAGGGTATTACTCAATAAACTCATCAGACTGTGAAACTTTCTGGTCTCTCCATAAGTAGACGAACAAAACCTAATAATGGCCCATCTTCTTAGAAGACTGATACACTCATCTGTGTTCTAGTTTGGTTTTGACGTAAGATTCATCTGGAACTTCGTTGAACTCCTTGATTATGGTGTTGCTCAACTGAATTTGCTGCACCAGGCCACTTTTTGTTTCAGTTGG
>NW_008762305.1:0-588 GCF_000715545.1 Opisthorchis viverrini | reverse complement strand
ATTCATTTGCAAATGAGTGTATCTGTCGATAAGTAAATCCTACCTTATAAGGAAGGTATCTTTGACTCAGACAGGGGGTATGGTCAAGAGCTCACCACCAAAACTGATTTTTGAAGATGCGTTTGTCCTCAGAAAGCGTTTTGAAATGGCTCCGTCTGTCCCTCCCCCCTTCTGTGCACCTGGAATCCTACTGACCAAACTCACAACATTAGTGTATGTGACTCGGGACTTTATCCTGCCAATTTATGCTGAAAAGTCAAGGACGGCTGTTCCATCCAGAACCATCGGCGGTCAGGAAGTTTCGAGCCTGCAGCCACTCAGCCAGTCGTTGAACACTTAACAGTTCCTGTCCACGTGGAAGCCCATTACATTACATCAAGTCTCCTCACCGTATCACCAGTGAACATGCGGGCTAATACGCCAGATGTTATTACCGAAGGTCAGCCGAGTGACCTTTTACAGCCCATCCGGTCCTTGAAACCCTCCTTCCTTATCCCAAATACGAGCACAAAGCCGACGGCCAATCGTGCAAGCGAATCAGCGGCAAAGCGGAAGGATACGAGCACATTACCGGAAGCATATTGGAGC
>NW_008762304.1:0-588 GCF_000715545.1 Opisthorchis viverrini | reverse complement strand
TCAACTTCACGTTCTGCTTGAACCCGAATCGAACAAAATTCGACCAATACACTCAGTTGAATAAGAACATCATGAACGAGAGACCCAACTGGGATCCGAGCGAAATTCCCGTATAAACGAGAAAATTTCATTTCTATCCTGAAACCAAAATTCATTCTGATGAAACCTCATGCGAAACTGACTATCGAATTCGCACCTAATTGCAAGTTGTCGTCAAGTAAAACGTTTTTAATTAAACACCAGGCTGAATAGAAGAGGAATTAAAATCCCATTCGTTAATCAAAATGAGATGAGACCAATTTGGACCGCCTACTTGATGGGGTGCAAAAAGGGCGAGATCTGTGGTGTTCCCTCTAAAACCATTTGTCACCAACAAGAACATTACTAATAACCTTTCAGTAATGACACCCTTTTGGTGTCTGGCTACCATGCCACCATAGAGAAGCACGAGGTCAGGTTGCCAAAGCCTAGACAGAAGCAGTCGACATTCTGAGGTTGGTTTCGAACCCCGGACCTTGCAACCAGTAAGTTTGCGCAGCAAACACCGAGCTGTCGTTTACCATATTCATCGCTAATCGCCCACAATAG
>NW_008762303.1:0-588 GCF_000715545.1 Opisthorchis viverrini | reverse complement strand
ATATCCGACTAGCTTTCAAGCATATCAGTTGATCAGAACAAAAGATTGTGAACCATTCTCAAGTATGTGTGGTCTGATGTAATGCATGATCACCTCGACTAACCTAATAGGTGACCTTCAAGTTTCACACAGAAAAACAATTAATATGATGTAAAATGAATAACATAACTACGGCTTTATGACGTCAACGAGTAGCAAGATTCCTCATTAGGTAACAGCTTGTTGGACATTGGTCACGTGATACATTCCAGAAAAGCTGGCTAGGTCATCGTTGTGCGAATGCAAGCGGCCAGACGCATAAATTCAACCCTAGTTATAGTTGACGGAATTCAGCGGGTATAAGGTTAATTTTCCAGAACAGTTTGAGAAATAATTTGCGGAGTTTCTGTTTTCCAAACTTATCAACTGACGAATTATCGATCACGTCCAAGCTTATTACACTTGACTGAAGAAAAGGTTAAATTCTAGGCGTAAAAACTAAGCGGAATCAAGCCTTCAAGAGGTTTTCGATGGCTCTGAAGGTTGCCTTGGACAGCCAAAGGTCAGCGTGAATATCTTTACGCCCCTGTGTAGGAAATACACCGAGAA
>NW_008762302.1:0-588 GCF_000715545.1 Opisthorchis viverrini | reverse complement strand
ACTTAATATTTGGCACCCCAACCCAACCGTATGGCATTTTGTTTGCACTGGCAGTCACTAAAACGGCAGAATGAAAGTAGCGAAAATGTTTGAGGGACCTTTAGTGTTAACAAACTAAATATTCCGATAAAAGGATTAAATGATCACTAATGACGTAGCAAACCTGTGTCGCGTCGTTGCTTCAGACTTGATAATATCCCTTAATGTTTAGTTAAAATTGACTACTTGTTTAGTGTGACAGGCGTGATATTCTCTGGCTGAATTCGTAGAAACCCAGGTATGGTCAAGCACTTTGTTTTAGACCTTTCACTACAACAAGAAGCCGTGCAGCAAATAGCAAGCAAGCGTTGATCGGAGTCTTCAAAACACCAAAGAAATATGAGTGTTCAGCTGTAACACACTTTCGGTGCCATGTCGCACCGAGGAAAGCATGAGTACTGGTTGTCCAAGCTTAAAACGGAGCAATCAAGATCCCGACGTTGGGCTCGAACCACGGATCTTCCAGGGGGTAACTTCGCACTCCGACCACTGAGCTACCTCGAACATTATTGGAGTCGCCGAATTGCATGCCATTAATCACCCCATGAA
>NW_008762301.1:0-588 GCF_000715545.1 Opisthorchis viverrini | reverse complement strand
CGCTCTAACCACTTGATCCATCTCGCTCCTGAATAGGGTTCGTGTATTGATGAACGAATCTTACTCGAGTCTCACAACCTGTCTGTCTGTTTTACTCATGTCTTCCACGCTCCCATCTTGATCAGACCCGCAGTGTCAAGACCGCATCCTGGCCACCGGTATGGAGCAGTTTATTGCCAACGACCTTGGAATCGATCCGGCGAGTATGACCACCTTGATTTTGGCCTGGAAATTCGGAGCAAAGACTCAAGGTGAATTCACTCGAGAGGAATTTTTCCGAGGATTCAAAGAACTGGGGTAAGTCTCCTCCTACCTCGAGTCAAGTGGAATTCATGATGTAAAAGCTGACGGGTCGGTTTTTAATATGCCTTTTAGACACAGAATATCAATTGAATCATACATCATACTGCCTTACGAACTCATTCTTTCCTATTTTTCATTTCTTTTGTTTCTCTTCGTAATTTGGAACTGACCTTCCCGTTGTACTCTCGAAACATTCCCTAAATACTTGTCGGTCTGATACCTTTTGATCGGAAAATTCTCGCGGAAGAGGTGGAGGACAACTGCCGTCATTTTAACCCTTTCAAC
>NW_008762300.1:0-588 GCF_000715545.1 Opisthorchis viverrini | reverse complement strand
TGACGCTATATCCTCTCTCAGTGCGAGTCAGTCACAGTTTTGATCCGAAGCTCGTAGTTGAAAACTTGGATGTTGGATAGACCGACCTGTGGTTTCATGAGTTGCGCACTGTTAATGATTCAAAATAAAACAATACAGCTTTACGACACTTCTCGTTTTTTACCATTACATATTTCAAAATCTCCTAGCATACCGCAATACCGATGTCAACAGCTTCAGTGGTTGTGCAGTTACAGAAATCTCCATGGATAGATTATCGGTTGGCAGAATATGGAAACGCATAATCATGCATTCGAAAGCATACCAGAAATGTGTTATTCTGACGCAGATACGCTGTACAGGTAGCCCATGGGTAAGCATGGCAGCTAATACCGGTGTACTTCCAAGGTGATGATACAAGATACACCTGAATACACAAAACGATTCCAAGATAGTACCTGGGAGCCACCTGCGCAAGTTATGGTCGGAAAATGGGCAACCATTATGGCGAAGCATATGGGCATGTTTCTACTAAGGTGACATGTGACATGCAGATATCTGAGCAGTCGGACAAGGACAAGTAAATATTTGGCTGTTTTTTTTAAATAG
>NW_008762299.1:0-588 GCF_000715545.1 Opisthorchis viverrini | reverse complement strand
AAAAAAAACCCTCGTTTAGTAGCCTTGATGCTGCAAGTGCACATTTCGGTCTTATGTAGTCTACTAGGCGGACGGACCCAGCAGCTGATCTTCATCGAAGTTAGAGGCCAAACTTAATTAAAGCGTATGGAAATTTTGAAATGTCGGGCGATCTGTTTTGACAATCAAGGCAGGTAACCCACTCTCCTTGCGGTTCGGCTGACCTCTCCAGGTATTTTACATATTTAACCTTTTGAGCGGGTTGATTGATTGATTGTAGTGCATTGTTGATCAGAAATTCAAAACATCGCCTACGCTAATCGTTTTTTTGACATTGTCTTTCTTATCCACCTGGCATCCTTTTGCGGTTTTTCGTTTTGTCGCATCGAACTACAATCATGAGCCCAGCACACACCGAGTACTGCCATATCTGCGGTTTGCATTGAGCCCCAATTGCGGCCAACTGGGATTCATGTACCCTGTGTAAACCCGAGTTAATGAGATTAGCGGTTGAACAGGTGGGCTGTGAGCAATAGATCAACATAGCCAACTTCTCACCGTTGGAAACAGCCGAAGTTTTTCCAAGTGGATATCCCCTGTCATTCAGAA
>NW_008762298.1:0-588 GCF_000715545.1 Opisthorchis viverrini | reverse complement strand
GATTCACCACACTCATATTCTTCTCCTAACGAATGCCAGTTCATAAAAAAATTTCGCCGAAGATAAACCAGAAGGAAACACATACAACTTGGTTAAACATTGCTGGTGGTCTGGCCAATGTAACAACAGTAGCAACAGTTCCCATTGTCGCTGCTATTCGATGTATCCGTTTACTCAATTGACTGATTAAAACCAACAGCTCTCACGTACATTTCTTCAAAATGGTCCGTTTAACAATTTTTCTCGTAATCATGTCTTGTTTATCACAAATGTGCACAGCAAGTTCTTAAAAATGAAAAGAGGAGTTTCAGAGGTACTAGCAGACAACTGGCGAGCGATCAGTGGTTTTCAAGCGAAGTATGTATTTACAAGTACTCTGAGAATAGTCCGGGAGCTCTTCGTATTTGAAGACAGGTGATGGACTTTTATATAAAAGGATACAAACATTCACTGTGTTTACTTAGCAAGTGCACACACTCCACCAAAGGAAAACTCAGGGTTGGGGTGTGAATAAGCACACCCAGTGCAAACAAAATGAAAAATCACCTTGCACGGGATTCAGACCCGCGAGAAGCCGCCAGCAAATTT
>NW_008762297.1:0-589 GCF_000715545.1 Opisthorchis viverrini | reverse complement strand
CATTGAATTTTAAGGCCAGGCCAATTCAATTAAGAAACGCGGCTCACTTTTGCTCTTTTCAAGTCTTTTGGCGACGTAGCATCTCCTCTGAGGAATGTCGCGTGCACACTTTCGCGTTTGAGTAGCGCCTTCAGTCGAGTATCCGGATTCGTTCTGTTTGAGGAGCATAACCAATCGGGGAAAGTGCATAACTTACTCGGACATAAACAGCATCATTATGTTTTTGTCAAACCGACCACGATCCGCGTTCACAAAGGCGTGCATGAACACCGAGACCGACTGGTAATTGATACTGCCACAAACAATCACGTGACTATAACAAAGAGAAGAAGCAAGTGTGAGGTTGTTGGCAGTTGGGTTTGAAGGATAGGGGTAAAGTACATTCATCGACTTTAGGTGAGGCCAGATAGTGTGCGTAGTAGCCACAGTGGCCCACCGGAGTGGCTTTGCTCAAAAGAGACCCTCGCTCGGTTAATAGTGCTACTAAGACAAGTTCACCCGGGACTCGGACCAAAAACTTTTTGTCATATCCAACTCATCGTATCACAGGAAAGCTTGTCTGCTACCAGTGAAAGGAGGAAAACCCTAC
>NW_008762296.1:0-589 GCF_000715545.1 Opisthorchis viverrini | reverse complement strand
TTCGGTGTTCTTTACAGAGGAAGATCACTGTACAACTGAGCAGACGCTGATTCGAAGGCAAAAAACATGAATGAGAAAGTAAGCGGTCTGCGGGATTCAACCGATGGTTGAGAATTAATTTTCCAGGGTCTAGTGTTGTCTGCATCTTCTACGATGTCACACTCACGGTAAGGTTGGTACTTTCCGTTGGAGTCAAAATGGTTCCTTGAAGCACCCGGGGTCCGTCAAACACAGCGTTCTTTACTTATCAGTAAATTCCAGGAAAGAAATTTTCATGCTTCGGAACGTTTTACAACGGGAATCCTCCTTGCAGACGAGCCAGATGCATTTACCGGCCATTTTTATACACAAGGAAAAGGAACCCGTCACAAGTGGTGCAACTGTGTTGTTCCTCATTTTCCAAATAGTTGTGGAAACACCAACAAGAACTGAACATGTTTTGACGTCGTCGCTGTTTCTCTCAAAGCTCTAGAGAGTATTTCCGTTGTTTCGTGGATCACACAGACATGAGGTCGAGATCGAACATGTCTCTTTTAGACATGTTATACAGAACACCGAAAGTTAACTAATTGAACACTTCATCCTTTTT
>NW_008762295.1:0-589 GCF_000715545.1 Opisthorchis viverrini | reverse complement strand
AATCACTGTCCCCTGGTGCTCCCATAGCGAGCATATTACAGCGTGCCATCGGACAAATTAAGCAAGAAAATTGTTGTTCAGTTCACAGTGGGACAAAATCTCAACAAAAGGTTCAAAAATAAATGTAAACAAATCGTTTTTTGAAAACGGTTGAGGTAGAGTCAGCTTTGTATAAAACAGAACGGTTCAGTCTTGAAACTTTAGCAGTCACGGAAGGGTGATGAAATAGCCTGAGGAATAGGNAAACAAATAATTGTGTCAAGTAATTAACGCCACCCAAACCATGGAGTCCACTTTACTGGGAGGTGTCCGTTGTCTTTTAGAATGACTGAGTAACCTAATACGACCACGGGGCAAGCTTATTTAAAGGTGGCTCCGTATGTTGCAGTAGTAAGGAGCCCTTTCCATGCTACCGCACATGCACACAATCCGCCAACGTTGGTAAAAGGTGCTGCCGGACTTGGTTCGCCATGGAGGGTTTATGCGCCTTGTCAATGCCTCGCAGGAGAGTTCATTCTGACGAGTAGACAACGTTTACACAGACCAAAGTGCAGGGTCAAAAGGATGTAACAAGCACACGGTATCTTTG
>NW_008762294.1:0-589 GCF_000715545.1 Opisthorchis viverrini | reverse complement strand
CAATGAGGGGATGACTGCCTAGAAAACGCAAATGGGGGGGGGCAAAGTTTAATATATCTTTCGGACACAAATAAGGGGTAGTAGCCATCAGTTTGCGGGTGAATTAATGGAATTAATCATTGAAAGATGCTCGATTTGTTAATGTACCGACGTTTCTATCACAAATACCTAATTTCATAGTTTCCTGCATCAGTTGTTTGTTCAGTTGCTTTTCATGTGTTTCCTGCCACATGTACATATTTAGTTGTTCAATTACCAGCTGACGACTAATTATATAGTAGACTAGTGAAGTGGACAGAATGGGATTTTATGTTGTTTCCTTACTGACAATCAGTATTCCAGATTCATAGTCCCGACCTCGTTAGAATATCATATTAGTAATACCGCGATACCAGCTATTATGTGCGAGAGAGAAAGCTGATGCAGTTATATTCCACGGGGGTGAACTGCGCGCCTTTCGTACCGGACGACCGTATACCATACAGGACACTTCAGCTCAAATGTGTGCTGGGCGGAAGGATTCTGAAAAGTTCGTCTACTACCTAATGCAATGGTGAACGTGGCCGGTGTTTCCCTCAATTAGGATAAC
>NW_008762293.1:0-589 GCF_000715545.1 Opisthorchis viverrini | reverse complement strand
GAGAACCCCACCTTCACGGTAGTAAGTGAGCGATTCGCCCACGGTTCCAGTACTATTATGTCATCATGGTGTCATCTGTTGTTACTTCTTGTCATGTGCAAATCCCTCTAAAGTGTCGTTCAATTAGTGTGGTATTCGAACTTTCCCCGAACATCTCAAACATGCCCTAGGTGAAGATCGTGTGACAGAATATTTCGGACGCCCATCTATTAAACAACTATTTTGCCACCATCAGGTTTGCACAAGGACAGGCTTTGGACTCACTTCTCTTATTGGTATTGTGTGAAGGCATTCATCGGTATGGGATGAATATTAGTTGTACTATCAATTCGGTGATCCGACTACGATCCACCAAGGAAGGCGGACAAAAGCGGGTAATCTGCTGGTAAGTTGGATTACAAATAATCGGCTAATTAGCGGTAATTCCTCTGAGCAAGAACACGGGCGCACATTTTGCCATGACCCATTGGCTCCGTTGGGAATCCCCAAGAATCAATACGACCTACAGGGTTGGTTGAGTAAGTTTTGCAAATTCAGGTTCAGTTGTTGTAAGGCTCATCCAATAAGTCGGTTACGCAATCAATGTTTG
>NW_008762292.1:0-589 GCF_000715545.1 Opisthorchis viverrini | reverse complement strand
TTTTTTATTTCATTTTGAAAATTGTAGGCTAGCACTTGAAAGCGCCCAACGCTTATTCACGAAAAGTCTGTTTTCACGGTCCGGCACCCCTCCTAGCGCTCCCGCTGTCAAATTTTAGGCCTCTAGCACCATTTGCCGTACAACAGTGGCTTTATGGGAGAGGCTGAGCCAGACATTGATTCATGTCCTTGATGTAGACTCAGTAACTCCATCAACCCCTTAATTTTTGCCCCAGCTCCTACCAATCCACGCCGCGTATTCCTTCTAGTTTACTACGCTCGCGTCCGGAACGGTCTCCTATAACATTCACAAAACACACGCGCTTTTATGCTTCTCAACCCATAGATAAATTCCTCACTTGTGAAACAGCCGCCGCCTTACTTGATAACCAACCACCTCCCCTCTGATCTTTATTAATCGGGTCCAGTGCATATTTGAGTTTAGCGGAGGTACAGCTAGTGAGCAAGTAAAAATCCTGCTATTGTATCGTGCTATCCCCCTGAATCGCTCGAAACCGCTGTGGTCCGTCAACTGCCTGCTTGAGCTGAACGTGTTGTTTTTGGCCTGGTTGTTCTTCCCCAGAAAATTA
>NW_008762291.1:0-589 GCF_000715545.1 Opisthorchis viverrini | reverse complement strand
CCGAGTTTCCGTCAACGTGATCATCTACTGAAACCAAAATTGCACTGTTTTCGAGAAATACACTCATCTGCAAATCAATTTGGTTTTCACGGGAGACTAAATTGAATCTGTCATTTACGTTGTTCTCCAGCTGAATGTGCTGCACACAGGCCGCCTCATGTTTCTGTTGGCACTATTTTCGAGGTCTCGATGTACATTTCATAAAGGAAACTACTCACCAATTTCCCGAAAACTCTATGACAGATCACGACCGTTTTCGCCCTTCCAATTCGGGCTCATCATGTAGACGCAGTCCCCGAGTTTCCGTCAACAGGATAATCTACTTTAAGGAAAATCTCACTACTTTCGAGATATACACTCATCTGCAAATCAATTTGGTTTTCACGGGAGACTCAATTGAATCTCTCGTTTATGATGTTCTCCAGCTGAATGTGCAGCTCACAGGACGCCTCATGATTCAGTTGGCACGATATTGGAGATATTGAGGCATATTTTCATAAAGCAATCTACCCAACTGGTTGCTGAATACTCTTTGAGAGCACAGGACAGGTTTGGCCCAGCCAATTCGGACTCATCAGGTAGGCGCAGT
>NW_008762290.1:0-589 GCF_000715545.1 Opisthorchis viverrini | reverse complement strand
CTCGCCTTCTTGGTTGTTTTGCGATAACCGATGACTAGCAAGGAGAAGGTTGGGAAGCCTATCACTTAGGGGAGCGCGCTCCCGCAAATAAGTATTTAGGAAGCTGTCACGGACTTCGGCTGAAGGGGCGAACAACGGATTTGGAGGAAGAGGTAGCTGTCATTCGGAGATAAATTAAACAATATTATACAGGGCGGGTAGCCTGATAGGCAGCCAATTTTATATGCTACACGGAAGGAATTGCACAAACAGCCAATAAAATCTTGAATCTTGAGAGAATAATGGTCCAAAAGATATAAGAACAAGTAACTGGAGAAACTATAAAATGCGCGGATGTTTTACACGTCCAAAAGATAATTGATCCCCCGTTATAGTCTTTGAAGTGTGTATTTTCCCTGTAAAATGGGTTATATCAGACGCTACCACTCCGGCTACTCGATTTTGTCCTATTTCTTTGACGCGCACATGAAAAAGCATCTTTTATTATTACCTCTGGCGTGGGAGGTCGCTCAGCAGATACGCCATAACCAGGACAAACTTGGGCCACTAGCATGGCCATTTGTCAACGGCCTCGGTTTAGTTTGCCCTT
>NW_008762289.1:0-589 GCF_000715545.1 Opisthorchis viverrini | reverse complement strand
TAACTTGTAGAAGAATCTGGAAAGCGGCGATTTCAATAGTCGTTGGAGATCAAGAGTAAGTGGATAAATTTTAAAGAAGCACATCACCTACCGAAGGACCATTCTATAAGCCAACCAGAAAGTAATAAAAATTCCTCCGGAATTTTTTCACTGCCGGTGTATCATGATCCAGTTTGGGTGTAACCAACACAGCCTTCTGGTCTTGCAGGTTGATGACGGAAAAATGAATTAGGACTACTGCCATTGACAAACCGAACTCTGATCTTGATGACATCCCTGTATGCATTCACACACATTCTCACACTTCCTCACTCATTCTTCCAGGTGACTATTCTTCTGCAGGACAGCTAAGAACTGGTGACTAGTACCAGTGTAGTTGATCCAGTAAAGGTAATAAAGATGAGAGTGATTCATCCACGTACTTCATACTTCAGTAAATTTAGGAACACATCAGTTACCTTCCTTCCCGAGCCATTCTGTGAGTCGTTTTCAACTTCCAAATTTCTGCTTCACCTACCTGGTTGAAAACCTTCTTCAAAGCTGTCACTTTCACAGACCACTTGCAAACTTCACTGCTCTAGTATAAATA
>NW_008762288.1:0-589 GCF_000715545.1 Opisthorchis viverrini | reverse complement strand
AAAACAAACAAATTGCATTAGCACACGAAACCAAAATGTGCTGCAATTTCCTGTGTCATTTATGACCGGCTTTTGTTAAACCGAGATTGGGCCTGTGTGAGTTTGTAGCAAGAATTCTACATTCTCGGATTGCTCAATCCAATTCGCTGGGACTAAGCGCACATTTGGTGGTCACTAAAACCTTCTTAGGATGCCCATGACAACCAAAAATGCAGATGTTGTGAAAGAGACCAAAACATCCATAGCATTTGGGCTCTAGGTGTGATTAGGCCTATTGTAAATTTTTGAGCCGTCGTTCATCTGCGATTCGAAAGCGCGCCCAAGCTGAATAACTCTGAGTTCAATCACTGGTTTATTTATATTGATGTTAACTGAATGCAAATTGAAATTTTGGTCCGCCGCATCAAAGTTCATAAGAAACCGCAAAATATGACGCAAGTGGTAGCTCTGGGACCGCTAGAGCTTTAAAACGAAGGTGGGGTTGCGGCCAGTGAAAGCAATGAAAACTTTCAAAGAATATATTCCCCTCTTACCCGTCTTGAAGACATACACATTCCTTCTGATGCGCCTTTTGACGCGTGCACCAACA
>NW_008762287.1:0-589 GCF_000715545.1 Opisthorchis viverrini | reverse complement strand
ATGATGTTGCAACAACGACTGTCTGGATGGTATGCTGATGGTAACACGGAGTGACTTGCCTTTTGCTTACGAATACTAAATGCCTCTTATCATCCCCCTTCTCTTCAGCTTCGTTTTACCGACATTCATATCCGAGGAAAATTGATCTACATGGAATTTATGAGTTTTTACCTATTTTCAACACCTTGTTGGGGCAGTAACTCTTATCGTTTCTCTGGTCAGCTTCTTGCTGAAAGGCACCTACCTTTGCTCTATTTGGTGGGTGGGCGATATTTTTTCCACTGCCACTCAGCCGTAGTCAGTAAACCGAGACGTTGTTTCCGGGCGTCGACGTTTATGCTTAGTTGCCATCAGGAAACGCCAAATGGTTTATTCAGTAAGCATTGTAATAAATTACGGGAAAGATTTTTCAGAGCTCCTAATAGCTACCATATTTTTACATGGTATTTTCTGCAACTGTATGTTGTTAACAGTGGGTCGACTCAACGAGTTCCTGAGTATACATACACTATTACGAAAATACTTTAGATACTGGTTTTATGAAGCAGATGGTCGTATCCAGAAAGATTTTGTATGATGCAACACGCTT
>NW_008762286.1:0-589 GCF_000715545.1 Opisthorchis viverrini | reverse complement strand
CGATATACGTGATGAACTCAATTACTACACAAAGACATGGCAAAACAGCACTGCAACAAGACAAATTAATAGGCGCTCTGCCGCATTCAAAAGAAAATCACTAGACTCTCGTACTCACTACGTAATTGGAAGTGACTGGCATTGGAGGTGGAGTTGGTGTGGTGGAATGCTTACTCAGCTTCCATCGATGGGGAGTTCAGGTAGCCAGAAACAAACAGAAAATGTACGCAGCCGTATATGAAAACAGATGATAGTTTAGCAGTGGTAAGTGATAAACAGGCAAACATTACACAGGAACAGGAAATCGGCAAATGAGGGGCTACAAAGTGGAAATTGCCAAAATGAGCAGCAATAGAATCGTGTTGCTCATGAAGTATCAAAGTAAACATGCAAGATTATCTTTGGTTGTTGATTCATAGAAAGAACTTACGGTGTAATAATTTAGCTTTGGCGCACTCTCCGAGATTCTGTCAGCATTATGTTCTACTTAAATCCAACTAGCAAGAAATTAGCGAAATATACTAATTGGCATACCAATCTCGTTTTGACGGAGACTCGTCTGTAACCCAGCTGTATCTCTCGTTTATGA
>NW_008762285.1:0-589 GCF_000715545.1 Opisthorchis viverrini | reverse complement strand
AGTGGAAGACTTATATAGGACCATTGTACAGAATGTTCATAAGGCTGACGCGATGTTCATTCCAAAAAACCAGCACGCAGTTGAATAAGCAACAAGCTACCTAAAATATTTCGGCGTCTTCCGGAAAAGATGTCCCAACCATTTTCCGAAAAGTTGAGCACATGCGGCAGAAAGTGAGCTGGCATATCGTAAAATGCCAAACCGCTGCAAATCAGAAATCCGCCAGTGGGACAAACAACGATGAACCATAAAAAGAAATGTGTTTTTCAACAAAATGAGACATTGCCACGAAAGCAGGGTATACGCGTTCCCCTTGAAGGATAGGAACGGATAACCCACCAGCTACCGAACAGTGGTATCTGCAACTTATAGAGAATACAATGCAGATCTATATTCAGCCCCAGCATCCTCGCCACATCCACTCTTGTCAAGGTTGGACTAAGAATGGCATCTTACGGACTCGGTCTCTACGGTGGGCGACATTCATCAACCCTTCCACGAGATGAACCCATTCTGCGTGTCGAGGCCCAAAGAAGTCAATCCAAGGACCCCGAAGGGAACGTCGTATACGCTGGCAAATGATTTTTAT
>NW_008762284.1:0-589 GCF_000715545.1 Opisthorchis viverrini | reverse complement strand
TCAAGTTCAATCACAAAACTAGTCAGCACTGTCGGTTTTCTATGAACTTATGATGAGCGGAGCTTCATAAACCACTGGTACCAAGGTTCAGGGAGAGCCGAAATCCGACACAGAGACTCGATGATTGACGAGAAACTGAGGCATCCTGAATGATTTTGAACAAAACTCCATTACAAAATTTTCACTCTGATACGCCGTTAATCCCGAAAAATTAGAGTTTCGCGAGAATTCCAAGAGAATACGTGACGGGATCTGAGTGACGCGTCAGTTGGCTCTCTGCCAGACAGCTTCAAATGCTTTTGACTCCTTTCGGAGAATAAGTACTGTTGTCGATGAAAATGGGGAACCGACCCAGATTGGAACAAGGGGACATGGGGTGGGAACTTGTGCAAACCTACCACAAACACCTACACATTCGGTCAAAAAATCTAGGCGGAACCTGACAGCTTGAACGCCACTGAAATCGGTTACTCATTATGTCAGCCACTGTCTCCAGCCGAGCACAATGAGGGTCACTGTACACCATCCCGGAAGGCAAATTGAATCAATAGCATTCAAAATTATCGTAAACGCCTTCCTTCTCACATCG
>NW_008762283.1:0-589 GCF_000715545.1 Opisthorchis viverrini | reverse complement strand
CATTTCCGAAGTGAAGTACACGCTACACTACCGGACACCATTAATATTCTGTATTTCCTATCCATCTGTTTACCATAGTTGTTTTCGCTGCCCAGTCTTTACTTGCTTTCTTGTCTAACAGGCTAGTTGCGCCAAGATATGACTAGCTGGTCAATGAAGATCCAAAATACAGCTAGAATATTATCGTTGTGAAACCAATATTCAAAGATGGGTAACTTGAGGTTGATTGCCTTCACACCACCTCCGTGTAATCAATAGAAGGGCGGAACAGAATGTCATGTTGGAAAGAATAAACCGTAAAATCTGCATTTCCGGATTTCCGCTTTTTTTAAAAAGTACTCTGGGGCAATAGGTTTGACTAGTAAGGTCGCTGTGGTATTTTCTAGCTTTACTAGGGTATGTTATCAAGTATCCCGCCAACTACATTTGTCGAAGCTATGTTCCTTTATAGTGAACCTTTGGAGGTTTTCACATTTGTTACATGTGACAGCCCATGGTGGATAATTAACCTCACTGGTTGATCAGGAAACGAACCACAAGTGGTCGATACTCGCCTTCGATGTAGAGCTTAGAAGCCCTCGATTTCCTG
>NW_008762282.1:0-589 GCF_000715545.1 Opisthorchis viverrini | reverse complement strand
CCTGTTCAAAATTGTGGATGGAATCCCTAGTCGGTGTTTGTTCAACTTACTAGACCCTGCCTAGATGAAAGGGATCGTCTCAACCAACTAGGGTGGGCCGATAGTAGTGCCCCTTTTCCAAGAGAGTGCTCGAAGTGAGTGCGAACACCACTGAGGAATCAACTTGACCCCCGTTGTAACCAGGTTTTCTTTAACATTATTCTACGTGGTCTTGCGAACGCGCGTGGAAACGATACCCGAGAACCGAAAGTATGGTTACCCCCGGAAAGGGGCTCTGTGGACATTTTCACTGTCAGTCAAGCGTTCCTTGGTTTTAAAAGTGCGTTCCATACTGTCGACCGGTTAGTTCACCTCAACACGCTTGCACAACAAGGTATGCCCAAGAAGTTTGTATCATGCACTGTTCGTATTTACACATTTTAAGCGTGAGTGTATGGGAGCTATCCAAAAGTCTTCCCACAACAAGTGATGCCCGGCAAGGATATCCACCCCTCCCCCACACCCCGACTTTCGATATCGATGAAACAGTGGGATGAACACTGAAAGATCACTGTAACCCCGGTGTCCAGACATCTCCGAGCAAGATCCT
>NW_008762281.1:0-589 GCF_000715545.1 Opisthorchis viverrini | reverse complement strand
CTGATGGCCAATATTTGGCCTTCCGAGAATTCTCCAGAAATTCCGTATTCGTAAGTGGTGTGGTTTTACAAACTAGCACGCGCTCACACGATTTAGTGAACCTGGCGTTTGATGGTATCGCACAACTTACATAGCGTACAGTGATTTATAGCTCTTGTGTCGTATATGTCATATGGAACCACCGAGTAGAATCCTGGGGATAAACGGAACCTGTCTGTTTTCTAAGAGGTTTTGCGTTGGAATTAAAAGTTAATCACAATCGAAGCAAACTGGGATAAAACGAACTTTTCTACTGAGCGAGGAATTGGAATTTGCTGCTTACGTGCAGATCGGCTTAGTTCACCGAACCCCAGATATTGTAAATTCTAGAGAGTCATTTCAGTAGTGTGAAATTCAATCATCCGCACATAGGGGACCATAATCCCTGATGCTTTCGTTGTGTAATCATAATCATAGCAGAGTTCAATGTTTGGCTTCCGCAGGGAGCGAGTGTTGACGACAGAACTGAGCTGCCTTTGACCCAGTTCAAAAATTCCAAAGTGGCGCTCCTGTTGAATCAAAGTGACAGAGTGAGGTCCGGAAGGAAAAC
>NW_008762280.1:0-589 GCF_000715545.1 Opisthorchis viverrini | reverse complement strand
TTTGAGAAGGATCCTTTTGGCATGTTGAGCTAGTCTGAACCTCAGCTCACCAAATGAAGATTCACTAGCAGTAGCACTGCTCCAAAAGAGGCTTCGAGCACTGTCCGTACACAGAAAGGCAGTCACCGCAAAACCAGAATAAAGAAAGAGTTCGGGCGGCACCGTGGAGCAACTGCGCGTTCCTTCAGTGAAGACCAGAGAGTGTTGGCTCGTAACTACAGCGGCGGATATCCTACGTGGATTCAAAAGTGGCGAAGCACTCTACGAGATTCAAGTCGAACCAGCGAGGCGGATACGGCACATAAAGCAAATCCGGCAGACGGAAGCGCAGACCGTGGCCAAAGGACCGACTGAGTTGAGTCCATAGATGCCTCTGGTCATTTCATCTTGGCGCCATCCCAGAAAATCCATCAAAAGCTTCATCAGAGGTCCAATCTGCGCACGGATTACGACCGTGGCGCTCGAAAGACAGGATACGTATGCCGGTGAAGCCGCCACAGGCCATCCCTAAAATTCGAAGCTACAACAACAAACTTCAAGGCGAGGCATTAGGCAGGTTTCATGCCGCCGGGAAGCCCATTTCGCGCAA
>NW_008762279.1:0-589 GCF_000715545.1 Opisthorchis viverrini | reverse complement strand
TATTTGATCCTCTATGCGGATTGCATGAATGATACAATAAAGGTTCACTGTCACTTATCAGCTTAGGATACGGATACCTTTTTGAAATCAGTTTGGAAATCGAGAAATTTATACCTGATTTTCAGAGCGTCTACATAAAGTGTAGATGATCAAATTATTTACACGAAACAGATAAGCAAGTACCCAAATCATCCACATTTTAACAAGGTCGAAAACAGTGGAACAAGAGTAACTAGAGGCTAGTACAGTTAGGCATCAGAAAGATCTTAATTTCGGTATGCTGCAGATTTGTCAGCTCCCCAGTGCAGCGTTTTCAAATGCATTATTCTTGGTCATGGCTTCGTGATTCCGCTCACTAAATTTTGTTTGCTCCAATAACATTGATTAGCAAGATTCCTGAAAAAAACACCGAAGTCATGTCTTCTCATAGTGAATCCTTCCTTCGGGTTTATGAAAACTCTAAAATAAACGAGAATTTCTAACTACACATGGCTAACATTGCAGATACTCAGACCCATCACAGTCGGTTCTCCTGTGTGACTGACTCAATAATTTCGATGGAAATCCTAGCCAGCTCACCATCAATTAT
>NW_008762278.1:0-589 GCF_000715545.1 Opisthorchis viverrini | reverse complement strand
GCACCATAGGGTGACAAAGCGCAAGCGAGGCCATCAGTTTCGACGCGACCTGGGTTAAGCTGATCCCCTGTTGTAACCACACTAACTACAAGTCCCTTCCCTGGAAATGGGTACCATCACTGACTCTTCCCAGTTGTTTGAGACGATCCTATTTTTCAAAATGCAGGCAAACAGATCAGGCCTGCTGTGACTGCGGAATTCATCCACATATTCGATCACTGAAGCTGGGAGGTCATCCGGATCAAAAGCTCGGTGGAGTGTGAGAGAACCAGTGCAGTCACAAACATCCGAGGCAGTAGGGCTGTCCAGGGTTGTACGTCAACTGTAGGCTCCAGTTGAGTGGCAGTTGGTGGCCGCGCGAATTGTTGTTCGAAGTATTCGGCCCGAAAATCAAAGTGCTATTCTTCACTCAAGATGGTAATTTCTGTTAGATCGCTGATGGTTTCGCTCACAGGAGATTTCCAGAGACCGGTCGCGCGGATCAACTGAGATAATCAACTCCGGGAACTACCGGCTTTCTGGGTCTCTTCAAGTTCTTTGGCTTTCCACCTCCACCAGACTTCACGGTCGGCTCTTACGCTCACTTTCA
>NW_008762277.1:0-589 GCF_000715545.1 Opisthorchis viverrini | reverse complement strand
GACGGGTAACCTCTTTTGTTTACCGTGAACATGAGCTTGAACCGTTACCATAAACACAGTATTGTCCGTTTCTTCCCTGCAAATTTGCACAACTTGTATGAGAGATCTAGGTCTTTGTAACTATTGCTTATTATTAGAGTCGCCATCGCTTTGTATTAGAGTTGAAAGCATATGTCCAAAGTATTTGCCGACCTAAAATCATAATATGATGCAAATGTGTTTGAATAAAGTGTACAGTTACCTACATTACGTGCTGACGGTGGTGCGTCCTTCGGATTCGCTAATTAATCAGTTCCAATTTTATCCACTTAGAACAACGAAATTCGCTGAAATGCAGTGAAAAATGAATTTCCTTCTTAAAACCGTTTCTATCCTAGTGATTTGTTATTTGCGTTTAGAGACCAACAGTGATCAAAATTTGAAGGCCCTGATTAAGTGCAAAACTACCGACAGCTACATATAGAAGTCTTGATCTAATTCTGGTTTTCGGAGCATCGCTCAACATAATTGTTGTGCGCCACAATGATTGATTTCATGTTCATTATGCGACGTCGGGATTGGTTGGAAATACACAGGTTGCTGCTGCAAT
>NW_008762276.1:0-589 GCF_000715545.1 Opisthorchis viverrini | reverse complement strand
CCCATCCTACGGTTAGTTGTGTTTCTGACCTACGTCTTTTGAGATCAGCTAATGGTTACGACATGGCTACAAGGTTAATTTTGCCAGTTCCACAGAGAACAATGTGCCTATATTTGGACATACTTTCACCAATAAGAAAGTTCTTTGAGGGGTCAGTACTTCACACTCATTTGTATTTGCTAAAGTCGAGCATTTTCAGTCAGTTTGTTTGCTGAAATCAGGTTCTTCATGGGGCAGCCATTCTATAGACTTCAGAATAGTCAGTCACAACGTAGAACCTACACGAACGAAAACCCATGCTGTGTGCCACAAGGGTCACTTATATTAGCGCAAGAGGATTGTTTTCTTTAAACCGAAACCTTCAGAAGGGTAAAGGTCCTAATAGTTCTCCTCTCACAGAGAGAGAGAAGCTGTGGCAAAGTTAAACTCACTGACAACCTACACAGAGCTATCTTTATTGAAAACACATTTGTTCATTTGGCACGTTTGGCGAAAGTTGAAATTTCCCTCACGTACAGTGGCAGATCGGAAAATTATGAGCGACAACAAAGTTCAATCAACATAAGCATTATGCATTGGTTCCATGTTG
>NW_008762275.1:0-589 GCF_000715545.1 Opisthorchis viverrini | reverse complement strand
GGTAAAAAAAAACTATAAATAACGTCGAAAGCATGTGCTGATAGTGTGGAAACCGCCGAAGGCACGCATCAGTTCCCAATTTCTACAGTCTAAACGGTTACCTCATTTTCCTGGCACTACTCTGCACATTCCTCTTTTGCAAATAAACGAGTATTTGCCTGCGTTTAACGTGCACACTATTCCATGGAGAGCTCTCCCGCTGTGGATGTGGAAGTATGACAGATGGATGCAAACCGGGAGCCTGATTCTCTTGTTACTCGGGTATGACAATGCCCTCGTCCAACTGAGTCACTAAATGCACTGCGCATCGACTCGTTCTAGGGATGTGAAACGGATAGCAGTGACGAACTGGGACAGGTGGTATGTTAAATTAGGTGTGAGTGCGGATGGTCACTGATAATCGACAAAACCGATCGATAGCTCTTAGCAGGATTCACGCGAAGCAAGGTCTCCACGGTGGACAGTCACCCGTCCATATGGGACTGGAAGCAAGGAATCATTCGATTGAAGCGGCAATCGCTCTGCAGAGCATGAGTCAAGCGATCCTAATAATTGCAGTTTCGTTGTATACCACCAGTTGGATCCAAGT
>NW_008762274.1:0-589 GCF_000715545.1 Opisthorchis viverrini | reverse complement strand
TTCGTAGTGATTGGCAGTAGCATCCGAGTCAACCGTAGATATTGCGGCTAATGGCAATGGACAGCGAACTGGCCTGCCATTGCTTAAAAATCGGCCTACGAAGATGTCACTGGACAATAGGTAAGAGTAAAAGAAGAGCGAATAAGTGGGTGTAATAGAGAATAAATCATCAGTAGCCCGTTTTCGGTGACGCGCCCTGCTCTATGCAGCAAATAACGGTTGATGACACCACGCAACAACAAATGTGGCAGTGTGTAATTCCTGATTTCACATGGGCTGGGGTACCACAAGGGTGCTAAGACAAGGAGGAAAGTAATGTTTGCCAAATAGAGACTCTGATTCGAAAGCCTCACCAAAAGGCAGTGATGCTTGTCTTACGGATGTCAGGGTGCCACAAACTAGAGGAACAGAAGACCATGTTAGTTATTGGTCATTGACTAATCTGGTTAAGAGAGGCTCTGTGATTATCACGCGTGCACTTCAAAAACAGCTTATTGGGTTATGAAGGTGCACTTCACAGGGTAAAAACGTCCACTCTGCCTTCGTGACGGATTTACATCTAAGCCGACATGCCAGATTGAAATGTGTT
>NW_008762273.1:0-589 GCF_000715545.1 Opisthorchis viverrini | reverse complement strand
CGAGTCTTATGGCTAACGTCGATATGCAAGGCTGTTGCCACCTTCGTCTTAGCTAGAGTTGCACCACACCTACCCCCCCTCCCATCGCCCAGGCATGACGCACACGCTCGTCCATCTTGCTCCCGGAAGTGATCACGTTCATACAAATTATAAATACTTCATTATTTCTAGGATACCATCGCGCCCGAATAGAGCCTGTTGACCAGTTTTGCCATGTTGTTTGGTGCTGACTGCAGTGACTCAGTGGCTGGCGCACCATACTCTTAGCTTTCTGTCCAGTTCATGTAGTACCTTTAAGCCAAACTATATTTCCTATAAATTATCTTGACTGTTCTCTCTTAACCAACCACTATTAGCCTGCTGGCGCTCTTCACAATAACCTTCTCCATGTGCACAAAAAGACCCTCTGAAAGAATTGTTTAGCTGAGCTAAAAACTACTATCGCCTCCTACCCAACTCATCCTGTCGTCGCCCATACCACACAGTCCAGCTGCTAGCCTACCTGGTCGCTACCCTGGCGGTTGGGTACTTACCTTCCAAGAATTGCTCAACTATTTCCGGTCTTGTGCCTACGCCTTCTGGTCGACTG
>NW_008762272.1:0-589 GCF_000715545.1 Opisthorchis viverrini | reverse complement strand
TCAGCGCCAAGTCTGATCGTTATCCGTCACGCAAGTACGTCATTCAGACTGTTTCACAGTTTACTACCGACATTCGGTGCACTCTAGGATCGGTCAGTGTCGTCGCAGACGCCCTATCCTGTCCAGACGTCAACACTTCACTCTTTCACGCAGTTGGACCTAGCCAAGCTGGCAAGCCTTCGGCATCGTGATCCTAGTTTTTCGTTTACTCAATTCTTCCCTCAGTTTAAAGTCTCTCCAATCCCCAACCCTCCAGTCTGGAACCATTTTTGTTATATGTCTACCGGCACAGCTCGCCTAATCGTCCATGAAGCCTTTTGGTAAGTTGTTTTCGATATTTTTTCATGAGCGTTCTCATCCATGAATCAGAGGAACAAGGAAGTTGACTGGGGAATGTTTCCTGTGGCCCTACATGAATAAGGATCTAACATCCTGGGCTAAACAGTGCATCGCCTGTCAACACAGTAAAGTAACTCGGCATACGAACTCACCTGTCGGTTCATTTGCAGTTCCTGAGGCTCAAGTCACGCAGGTTTATCTTGATATCATTGCCCCACTTTCACATCAAACGGTTTCACTCATATCCTTA
>NW_008762271.1:0-589 GCF_000715545.1 Opisthorchis viverrini | reverse complement strand
ATGGTCGGGAAAATCGGTCAAGTGATCGATATCTTTAGTGAAGCATAAGATATATCACTCTCGTGGCATTACAGCTCTGTGGGCCCTTGTGCTTAGTCAAGATGCTGAGTATCTTCACGCTTTCAAGCGCTGTGCGTTGGTTGGCATTCGTCAGGCCACTCACGCGTTCCGTCGTGGGTGCTCGCTTTACCCGACCAGAAGTGTAGTACAAGTCCGCTCGATCTCCAGCCCATGTCCACTTCAACTCCGTCACTGATATGATCTATGAAGTTCCTCCACTTGCCTCTAAAACCTCGATGATCCGGATTCTCTCGGGATGTTCAGTCACAGACTGTTTACTGCTGATATTGTGCTCCACGGTTCGGAACATTTAAACACGCAAATCATTTAGAAAAATCTAAATCATTCCGCCGTTCTATCTAAAATGTAGTCCTCACCCTCAAAACATTAAGAACTGGTGAAGGGACACGTTGGATCTAATCAAAACCTTATACTTGCAGACGATACAGTTGACATGGCGGTCACATCTGGCTCCTTGGGAATTTTCCACGAATACCGGTGGACTTGGTTCAAATTAAAGAGGAATGCC
>NW_008762270.1:0-590 GCF_000715545.1 Opisthorchis viverrini | reverse complement strand
CGGAAACGGTCTGTGACCTTGATATTTTGTTCACTTAAACAAAATGCTGTCAGCAACATAGCATCGTAGCGTGCAAACGAATTAGACTAGTGAAAGTCGCAATCTCGCAAACCTCGCCTAAATTAATTTGAGTTTATCATCGCCTTCAGCACTGCGTTTTTTCTCAACCTATGGCGTTGAAGTCGAGCATCCCAATTCTCGCCCTCCAAGTCGACAACTCTCCGCCATACATATGGTGCGTGTGTGTGCTGACCGCGTTCCATCCTTATATATGTCGTTTAAATGGATGATGGATGATGAATCACATGGCGTCCATTGAAAGGTCACAAAACCGGAGTCGACATGTTGTTTAAATGTTGTTCATCATGGTCGTTGTTGGAACTTCGTATGTATTTAAAGTGCCTCCCATCTTGAATGACTGCCTTCCCGGTTAACAATTTGAAAGGACCACCCTTTTTGGACAGGTGCAGTTGAATCCTGTTCCGGTTCTACAGGACATTTGTATTTTCCGTTTTCCTTACCGTGCAATTCGTTTTTACCGCTTTGGTGATACTATTTTTGTACCTTAATAGTGAGCCTATTGAATTTCA
>NW_008762269.1:0-590 GCF_000715545.1 Opisthorchis viverrini | reverse complement strand
TGGTGTGAACCAGTTTTCTGTAGTTGCGATTATAGACGGCTGTTCAAGGCGAACTGACTTTTTGACATCGTGAAGTTTGCTGAAAAGAATGAGGATGTTTGCGGACGAGCATACACTCTTCCTGTCGCCATCAAAGGTGGAGAGCAACGACGTGTGCCGCCAGAGTAAGCAATAAAAGAGCGACATCAACTCATTTCGGAAGGCCTCTTCCCTGACACTCTCGTTACGTATTTTATCTGAGGATGGATGAACATAATTGAAATTCACCATGAAATGCGGCGAGGATGCACAGGATGTTTTTCGTTGGGGAGTCAGGCAGTTCTGACTAATCTGAACAGCTCGTTTCCTTGTAGGAGTCATATGTTTGTTCAATGGATCGCAGAGGTGGTGGTGAAATTGCAACAGACCGATTGATGTGGGGGAACTACATTTTTATTTTATAGTTAATTAAAATTATAGCCGCAAACTTGCTCAGCAGGTGGGAATAAGCTTCGGTTCACGTTGGTGGGTCAGTTAAGTGAACGGTCTGAAAGTTGCCTGGACTAACGTTTCTCTACCCTATCACCAGCGAACGAGTATTTGGGCTTAGG
>NW_008762268.1:0-590 GCF_000715545.1 Opisthorchis viverrini | reverse complement strand
GGTAGCTGTGTTGCGATAGCCCTCAACTTCCCAAACTAGCGGTTGTGGTTGTAGATAGCCCCGACTGTCACCAGATGATACATTATCATCCAAACCTATGAGGAATTTGAGTACTTCGCCCCTGAAATCCCTCGATCCGGGCTGCAGAGCTGTCTGGTTGTTTTTATTGCTATCTGGGATTAATTTAACCCACACTGTAGTATCTTTATAAGGGAAACTACTCACCAGGTTGCTGAAAAATTCGGCAGCCCACGGCCGGTTTCGCCCGTTCATCAGGTGGGCGCAGTTCCCGAGTTTCCTATCAACCTTATGTTCTACTTGAACCCAATCAACCTTATGTCCTACTTGAACCCAAATTGGACCGTTTTCGAGAAATACACTCATTTGCAAATCAACTTGGTTTTCACGACAGGCTCAACTGAATGTTTTGTTTATGATATTGTAGTATATTCTGTCGTACTACTGTGAGTTCCGTTTTGCTCTGATGTGGAAGTAAATATCTGTCAATGTTCCACCGCAACACTCTATACGTCAAAACAGCAATAGAAGTGATCCTGTGGGAATATTGCTGGCTAAGTTGAATGGGGGTC
>NW_008762267.1:0-590 GCF_000715545.1 Opisthorchis viverrini | reverse complement strand
TACCTAGAAATTTTGCTTCAGGCAAAAGCATCATTATCGACTTCGCCACAGGCGGTGCTACCTCAGCGACCGGTAGATCTCAAACGGCCACATACCGCTTAGAAAATAAACCTCAATCTTTATGACCATTTATTAGGGAACTCAGGCAACTACTCTTTGCACCTGAGTTTCGTTCAAAGGGAAACCATGCAAATTGTCAACGGAGCTCCTAGTGCACATAGAGTTAGTGCTAAACACTACATGTTTACTATTAGATGAAAATGGTGGATAGTATTTCGCTTTTTTTACTTACTTAATTTTTCTCATTCTCCTAAGAATGCTTTACCATCTAGTTCGTAAAACATGTTGGTAACGTCCTGCTATTCTTCGTCTAAGAAAACTGGGATATTCTGTATTCTGCAACGAGTTAAAGAGCATGAGGATGAAATCACTTTACACGTACACCTAATTCCCACACAAATTTCTAAGCACTTAAAATGGAACTCATAGAGAAACTGATACTGCTGATATGTTGCAAGCGTGGTGTCATCGTCAACGTCAGACGTCACTCCAGCAGCGATTAGAGCACGATGGCAGGGGAGGCCAGGCTC
>NW_008762266.1:0-590 GCF_000715545.1 Opisthorchis viverrini | reverse complement strand
GCTGCTGCTGCTGCTGCTAATACTTCCAAACTTGGTGGCGAGGCAATCGTTTATTCCACCGAGACTAAAGATCACCGCGAACCTTAGTTTTTTTCGCCAAGTCCACCTTTAGGTTATAGGGGATCTGCATTCACCGTTTTACGGATGATTCCGTGCACCTTCTCTGGAACCACTCGCATGGACTTCCAAATACACTATGGGGCCCAAGTCAGACTCCTTGGTTAGTATGCCAACCAAGTTGTCTACTCAGAACGCACGAAAGACGTCAGCCTCATTGAGCGAATCCAGCGAGCCACTACGAAGATGGTTGCCGGCCTAAAATCCGTGGACTACGAGAAGCGTCTTGCGGTGCTTGACCTCTCTCCCCGGGAATGCCACCGCCTCCGAGGGGACCTAATTCTTACCTATGTCCTGCACCGTGAAGCATTCTCAGCATGGCATATGATCTGCTCTAGTCCCTCCTCGTTGTAAACCACGAGGTTCCATTACTCGTTTAGTATGCATTTTGCTCGTGCCGGCATGTGTGAACAGTTGTTTCTGCTCTGTTGTTCTCGTATCCGGAAGAATCCACTTGAGCAGTTTCAAAGAAG
>NW_008762265.1:0-590 GCF_000715545.1 Opisthorchis viverrini | reverse complement strand
ATTTCTGAACGAGTTCATTTCGCCAACATGCGTTTTTGACATCGGAGAAGCAAATGGTCTTTCTTCTCCACTGGAATGGAATCGTTTCCTTGAAAAATGACGCACTGTTGTAAGAAAAAAAGTGGAAAGGGCCAGATTGAATTGATGTTGCAATCATGTCAGAGGATTCATTAAGATGAAACAAAAACTAATGCCTTCTCACGCATGAGACAATTTAATAAGTGACCCACAGAGGAAACTCTACTGCCTGAACTAGTTAACCCTTTCCGTGCCGGCTCAAACGATAAAGTAACGAATAAACAATAAAGCACATGAAACTGCCTGGGTGTTGAACATCGACAATATCTAATAGATGCGAATCTACTGTTTTCTGAATCCCATGCTTATATATGAATCACAGCTGCTTGCGTTGGTATTATTAAACACCTTGCATATGTGATCAAAACATTTCCCTAATCAGAAAGAGAGCCCTTAAAAGTCGCCTTCCACTCGTTGGTTTTTATCTGTCTTTTTCATATTTCAGTTGGATGGGGTGGATCCCGGCCTAAATGGAATCATTACAGTTCTCCTCAGATGCCACATTATTACGG
>NW_008762264.1:0-590 GCF_000715545.1 Opisthorchis viverrini | reverse complement strand
TTTCATCATGACCAAGTCACAGAAAACTTCGCCAAGATTCCAAATGAGAGCATCTATGAAATGCTAATGTAGCTCGATGAAGGACGAACTGGTGATACCAATAAGTAATTTGGAATAAACCTATCAGGAGTTGCCTTGATGCCACATCGAGTAGGTCTCCTGGACAGCATGGCTTCCACTAACTGACGCAGATCCGATACCAAACAACAGGCAAGATAAATTCACACAGTTTATGTCAAATTACTTGAAACATTACTGATAACATTACTGACAGCTGTCGGTAGATTATTGTCACTTTATCAGAGCCTTGCAGAGAGAAATCAGAGAAAGAACAAACGTGAATAGGAACCCCTTACTTTAGTCGTTTAGGTGACGAGAAACGTGGAACATTCGGTTTTACCGAGCACTCAAAAAGGCCTTCCAACTTCACTGCAGGTGGAACTTCGATCTCGAGCATAAGTGCAAATGAGCTTGTATAACAGACTGATTGTAAGGTTTACGACTTAAATTCAAATTCAGCAGCCAAAAAATCCGATCATTGGTATAATTCACATGAAAAAGCAAGTGAATGTTAGGATAGGCATGGCCAC
>NW_008762263.1:0-590 GCF_000715545.1 Opisthorchis viverrini | reverse complement strand
TTGGCAGGGAATCAGACGTGACCCTGGAATTTTACCTTAACATTCTTACACATGGTCTAGGAGAACCGAACGTAGGTGATCCTGGTGAGAGGAAACATTACATATGGGGCCACATTTATCACGTTTTTATAACGACGAGTGACCGCCGATACTGTCAAACCACATTATTACACAGGTCAGTTAGTTGTGCCTTGCGATTGTGTTCCTGTGTTGCTTGGATGAATGTCCTCGAGCTAACTTCCACGGTGACTCTGTGTAGTTTAGTGTCAATGTTGCGGCTTATGTGTATTCGGACCGATGCAGATTTTTCGAGTTGGGTTCATGTTTTTTGTTTGAGACAGTACAGGCTACAGTGCATCTAACATTGATGCATGCACCATTTTAGCTACGCTACGTCACCTGTGGCTTAGGCGTGACGTCAGCTTCTCCGTCGAGGGTCGAGTTTACAATGTTGCGGTGTGCTCCATATTACTATATGGATCAGAAACCTGGCCGCTGCGCGCTGAGGACGTCAAAAGACTTTCAGTGTTTGACCATCGATGTCTTCGGAAGAAGGAAGGAAGCACCCTTCCGGTACCTAGTTGCCATGC
>NW_008762262.1:0-590 GCF_000715545.1 Opisthorchis viverrini | reverse complement strand
GAGATTTATCCCCGTTTATAAGCATTCATGGCTTTTTACATCCTCATCTCAACAGGACATTCTTGGCATCACGCTCGCGGTTTCGTCTTCCGTTTAGACAAGTTACGAACGGACATCTGTAGGTACAGTGTATCTGGTGATCTCACCCAACAGAACATTAAAAGCTACCGGTGCAACTGAACTTCATCCACTTTCGCCCTACTTACCGCGAGTGATTTGCGGAATTGCTTTAAAATGTTCGTACAACCATAAACTGTTCAATATTGGCGGATAAGAACAAAAGGATAAGATAAAAAAAGCGCGTGGATATTACTCTCAGTCTCCCAATCCTAACTGCGTCTCAAAGTCGATGGGATCACAAAAAACAGGTTGCGCTGGAACATGAGGGCGGCTTTTCGAACAACAGACGTATGTGCACCGTTTACAACGTCGCGCAATATATATATATATTTATAGTTATCCAAGTGGAACAAGTAACTATGCGCGTATAACCCATAAACTGAAAGCAGATAATTCACAGGTTGATGAGATCAAAATGATTTTTTAAGTGGTATGCATCGAGAACATTCATTGAAGCATGGACAAAGAAA
>NW_008762261.1:0-590 GCF_000715545.1 Opisthorchis viverrini | reverse complement strand
TGCTGCCGATGATGATGACAACGGCGTCTGAAAGTTGTTCGAGTAGAAATTCACACCCACAATTATCGGGCCGCACAAAAATCGACCCTTATCACGTTTTCCCCACAGAAATGTTCTGAGGAAAAAGGATGTTTCGGCAGAAAAGACCACGTAATTGCAAGTCGTCCGGAACAGAAAGAATCACAAAATATGGCCAGGAATCCCTCGGTGAATCAGAAAAGAAATTCTGTCCAGCAGGGAAAATCTCGATAACCCGCCAATCAAATATTCCTTCCTTGGGGTTCGTGTTTCACGCTTGCTAAAGCTGCCCAGTGGCATGACAGTAACTGTGTACCGGTCCTTAGTCTGGCAAATACTATGTCAACTGAGCATCCGGTTTTAGATGTCTCTTTTACAATCGAAAGTGTAGAAAATAGCTGATTCTTGATTCGTACCCAACAAACTTGCTTCCGAATATGTCAGTAAAACCTGAGACTTTAGAAGCTGAATAACTGCTGACAGTACGACACACATATGCCACAAATCTGCAGATTGACCACTTCGGTCCAGTACTACAATCTCCACCGGATGAAGCGCTTTATTTAAGCGAC
>NW_008762260.1:0-590 GCF_000715545.1 Opisthorchis viverrini | reverse complement strand
ACCATGGGGCTGGGTCCGAGGACCGTAAAGAGTGCACGGACTACATCAGCTGGAACTCGGTTCCCTAAGAAACAGCCCTTCCTGAAACGCAAACTGAGAACAGCTATTCAAGCAGCTGTGACTCCCGTGATACAATCACGTCTGGTGAGGGAGGGTTGCACTGATTTTGCGACAAGAGGGTAAGTAAAGTGTTACCTCAGAGAAGGGATTGACATAAGGAAATGACGTGAGTTGATATGGATTGACATATGACATGACATAAGGAGGGAATTATTTGGAATACGCGAAGGATTGATTCTATGAAGAGAAAATACGGTGACCAATAGCGTGAGAAAATTTTTCATCTGTTGGGTTGAAAAGTTTAAAATGGACAACTCTCAAGGAGCCAACCTTTTTTGTATTTGTGGCCTAGCTGTGTCACGTAGTTGGATTAGCTATGTAAAGGCTATGTAAAATAATGTACATTCCAAAGCAGGTGAAACAATTTTATCCCTAGTCCTCCTGGGTGTTGGCTTCGGGAAGTTTGCTGACGACTACAAGCTGTGTTCGGGGGTTTTAGAACAACACCTGTCGTTGCAAAGGGGTATTCT
>NW_008762259.1:0-590 GCF_000715545.1 Opisthorchis viverrini | reverse complement strand
GTGCAAACCCATGCTAGCATTAATTTTGTGCGATGGTCTATCGGTATAGTTCAGCTTGACAAGCTAGTCCAAAAACTCAAGCCGGTCCAACCTGATATAAAGCCATGCTGGAACATCCGAACCTCATTGGAGTGGTTCCTTGACTCAGTCATTTCTGTTCTTCGGCTGTCACGTGACTTTGAGTTCAAATGAAGATTCTTCATTAAGTGCCAAACACCAGCGTTACCACTAGTTTCCTTCAGTTTTTCCGCTGCATTCAACTTGTGACACAAATTTTCGACACCAAAAATCAGAGGGAACTGTCTATTGTATTTAAGAACCATTTTATTTCAGCGTGCATGAATTTCTAAGCTTTCCTATGCTCTGTTTTGGTTCACCAACAATAATGCGTTAATTCTCCAATGGGATAAGGCAGAATTTATTATATAGACGATTGATATTGGTGGCGAAAGGCGGAAAACTAATCATTACACACATAGAAAACGCGGTTAATTCAAACTTATTCATTAAAAAAAACCTGAAAAGTTGCACGTCCGTAGGACCGAGTAAGGCAATTATTACGTAGTGCTGCATCTAATCAAGTAACAAAA
>NW_008762258.1:0-590 GCF_000715545.1 Opisthorchis viverrini | reverse complement strand
TCATAAGTCCTGTTGTCACGTGTCCTCCAGTCTTAGCAGTCTTAGCGTATTCAAAAAAGTATAAGTCCTCCAAAAACAGCATTCTCTTAGCTATGACCCGTAGACTACGCCCTAAGACGCAAGATAAGCAAAACTACAAGGCTGTTCCAATTACCTTCGTTGGACTTGGAGCACCCATGCTTGCTACACGTGAACACCACCACTCCTCGTCCGCCTGACGTGTGCTGAAGAAGTTCAACACACATGTGCAAAGTGTGCAAAGAGAAGGAAATGGACTGGAGTAGCCACGGTTTTTTCCTAATGTTTTTTTGAAAAGAAGCAAATAATCATGAGCAGGCCAGTGATTTGTAAACCTCCTGGAGGCGTCCACGTGGTGTTTTATTTAGGTAGATTTTTTAGAGACACTTTGAGAGACATCGGAACACACAGAGACTGCGGAGAGTTTTCGCCAAGCTAACTGTTAACTCATGCAGTTCTGATTGGTTCAGGCCACCCGTTCAGTGAGCGATCAGTTCAGTGGTTGGTTCCTCCGTAACAAAAGAAAGTTTTTGAAAATAAACCGGATATCTTTCCAACGAGGTACTGCACTG
>NW_008762257.1:0-590 GCF_000715545.1 Opisthorchis viverrini | reverse complement strand
CTTCCGGTCAGCGATTTCGCAATCTAATCACTGAGCCACCCCGCCCGGTAGCTGTGTACGAAAATGCACGACGGCTGAACAACCTGATATGACTGAAGACGGATAGCGGCTAAGCAATTTTACAGAAAAGACAAGTTTTTACAGCTGTTCAAACATAGACAGACTTTGGGGTTGACTGCTAGGTTGAGCAACGAAATGATATCTCGATGGAAAATAGAGTCCACGCCTGGCCTGTGCTGTACCCTTACTTAAGTTTGAGCAAACTGGCAAGTAGTGCGACAACTTTGCGACTACTGGATAGTTCATTTTCTGTACATCGATTAACTCACCTGTCGTACACCGACAGACATAACATCCCACATCTTTTTCACGTTCCAAAAGAAAGGTGTTCCACAGATTTGGCAAACATCACTTTCAGACCAAGACGGGGCTTCAACTCGGGAAGGATCCATCAGCCAAAAGATCACGAGACCATCTAGACCACCAGAGACGGCCAGTCCTCTGTGTTGGGCTGCAGCCTGCGAGTTCCCAGTGGGCCACCAGCTGACACAAGTGGCGTCTTTTGAATGCCCCTGTAATATAATGGAGAT
>NW_008762256.1:0-590 GCF_000715545.1 Opisthorchis viverrini | reverse complement strand
CTTATGAGTATTATGTTACGTTTGAAAACCTAAGCTCTCATTGAGTTCCATGATCTGTTCGCGAATATCCACTGCGGTGGAGCCAATTTGTAGGAAATACCTCAGGAATTTGGTTTGTTAAATGAGGAAATCATGATTCTCACCAGAAACACACGCTTCATTCCAGAAAGTAACCGCATTTAATCTTTTCAACACCTTGGGAACAACCAAAAGCCTGCGGTTGGCAGGTTGACCTATTTCTACTTTCCCTAGTTACCTTCAGACGTTTGTTGTTTGTGCCCGGAAAGGTTTGCAAATTTAATTGGAAAATAGGTCAGTTATATAACTTTGCGCCATTGTCGGTGAATTTGGACCCCATTCTCACTACCACCCGATAGATGTGTTTAGGCCGTTTAATAATGGAGCGCGCGCGAAGGTGAGCTGCACGCCGTGTACGGGAAATCGGAACTACATCTGGTCTTTCGAATATTTGACCTTTTACATAAATCGCTACGTATCACACAGCTTTTACTTCGTAAGTACTGATTGCGAGATGCAATAAGACATACCAGTCGATCCGCGTACACAAATTAAAGCGCACTTTCTTATCA
>NW_008762255.1:0-590 GCF_000715545.1 Opisthorchis viverrini | reverse complement strand
AACGGTCTGGCAACTCTTGGCAGCGGTCATTCTTGGCCGACAGATGGAATTGCGGAATTGTTTCGGTGTTGCATCGTTGGGAGAAGATTCGCTGTTGAACGCACATATCCCATTCTGATTTGGTTCGGAGCCAGATTTCGTCGGCTGCTGGGAATAGGAAAACACATCCATCACCGAATTGCGTCTCGGAAACGTCGAACATGATGCGCTTGCCTCGTCCTTGGACATAGAAGTAGTATTTTTGCTCCGGAAGTAATGCATGCCTTGGTTCGAAATCCCTTGAACTTGGGATTGCGCCTCCCGATTTCTGACCCGTTGAGGGTCATTCACCGCACGATTATGTTTGCACAGATCGAATTTAATGTCTTCCATTTGGGTGAGCTCATATCTGTTGGATGCATCGTGTGATGGCAGCCGTCTTCTAACAACTGTAGCCCGTTGAGGCGTTGATGAAAGATTTCTACGTTGATGATCGGCTGGTGTTGGCCGGAAGCGCATGTCTGTCACTACCAATTTTTGGTCTGCTAATGATGCTGAAGAACCCGGACGAAACGGTTTGCCGTTATCGACAAACACGCCTGCAGATGACG
>NW_008762254.1:0-590 GCF_000715545.1 Opisthorchis viverrini | reverse complement strand
TTGAAAATATGGTCAGATCACATCACTCCGGGGATGGTGAATCTCTTCTGAATAAGGACGAGTGTTCGATTTCTGGATGGTTCATTGGTGATCTCAGTAAAAGCACACTCTTCTTGCCGTTAGCTGAGTGGGAAGTAAACCTTCTTCTCAAAGATGTCGGTCGTTGTTCGTGCTGATTTTGCACCTGTCTGCCGTTTCAAACTGATTTTAAATTGGTCCAGCTTGACAGTACCGATTTTTCTGACTTACATACCAGTTGGAGCTTCACAAACGGAACTGTGACGTGGGAAAAAGGTTTGGACTAATTTCCATCACAAAATCTCTTGTATCGAAGTTTTTTCAAAATTATTTTATACCTGCCTACTGTTGTGTCTATGGTGGTGAATTTGCGTATTTGGAGCGGCGTAGCTAAGTGACTTGAGGCAGAGAAACTACTAAAGAGAGAGGCCACGATAACGTGTCACCTGTGTTTTCAAAGCATGAATACATGTGGTTTAAATTGGGCTGTTTCATCTGGCACTGTTGTAAGTCGAGCCTGGGTTGTAATCCGGATATTTGGAGAAATAATATATCAATATTGATTTTATGAT
>NW_008762253.1:0-590 GCF_000715545.1 Opisthorchis viverrini | reverse complement strand
CCGTTGCCGGATCTTTGACTATCGCCTGGTACTCATCTGGTTTCTCGGTGGTCCATTAATGGAACACGTTCGCTCACCGGTTCTGATGTGCAATTCCCTGACTGTCTATAAATGTAGATAAACCTTTGTGCAGTCGTTACGTTTCATTTTGTATACACAATTCTCAGTCCTATCAACCGGAAGCCGATCCTTCAGATGCACCAACACTGAGGGTAAAGCCTCTCTGTGAAAGTAAATTCTCTGTCTTCTTGAATGCTACTCTGATATTAGCCGTATTCAGTGGCATTTTAAAAATTTCAGATATGCTTGTTTGTCCGGAATGGCCGCTTTTACGATGCACTCGTAGTTGAGCAAGGATCTGGACACCAATATCCGTCATATTTACCGCTTATTTAATCCCATCGTCTATCCGCTATCTCTCAGGAGCTTGTGCACCTCAAGTTGTTCTATTCTTTGGTCGACGTCCTCTGTATGCAGTGCTTTCGCTCTCTTAAGCATTGTTGAATGTATACTAGCGCACACTGCTTTGGGATGCGCTGGGTAGTAGTTTCAGACCACACGACCATCTGTTGATCTTCGGTGAACAGTGG
>NW_008762252.1:0-590 GCF_000715545.1 Opisthorchis viverrini | reverse complement strand
TACTGAAAAAAAAACAGTATGAACAGCAACAATAATTGTTCTGGGTCTTTTGCAGGCAGCGACGAGGCAGCCAACTCGGTTCAGTTGAAGTATGCGGCGGTCTATTAGCCCCACGAAGCAAAAGGTACCGGTGCTTGAATCCTGTAAGAATTGAATGGGCACTGGTGTAGACGGAGCCGTCCAGAGAATTATTCGGAGATGCTCAAGTGGACTGTTGTACCCCTGTCTATGTTACCATATTTGGATGCTTGCTTGCCAATGGACTATTGGAAAGGGGGTCTTCTAGGTCTTCCACACCCAGGACTGTGCCGTCCTGAGGCTACCTGGTTACTCTCTGGATGGAGTTGTTTTTGAAAAGCCTACATCTCCGTTCTCTGAATGACTATTTGTTCCTGGCGGCTCAAAACTAAGTAGCGGATTAACTGGAAAGATGATGTTGGGGGTTGTTCTTGAATGGATTCAGTCCTCATAACCACAACAACAGGACTGTAGTCGGACGCTGGTGGATGCTGCGGCGTTGGTGGTCAGTCCTTCATTTCAGCGCGCGAGCTGAAATGATGCTGCAGTCCTGAATTGTGCGCAGCCCTGTT
>NW_008762251.1:0-590 GCF_000715545.1 Opisthorchis viverrini | reverse complement strand
ATAGTTTACTTGTTCTATTCGCACTGTTTTCCTCAAAATCACCCTCCAAATAGGCAATTTATCTTAACCAACACCCAACAAAGTTGATCAGTCTTACCATACTGTTTCCAAGTGACCTGTGTTTTTATAAGCTCATTTGAATGATGAACTTGCTGGATTTGGAGACCCAATGTGGACTTTCGTATTAAACGATATACTTTTTTTTTTCCGCACACATGCTTCCGTTGCAAAAAAACCAGTAAAGTCACTTCTGTTTGATATAAATGGTATGCTGTTGACTGTGAAGGACTCCTATTTGCCTCTAATTTTGACATTTTTAGCCTGTCCGTGGGTTCAGAAGTGAAGTTCCAATCAAAAAGATGTTTATTTTAGCGACTGGCTTTTCATATTTCTACCTGATGAATCCAAACAGGGTGGAATCGGTAGTGGCCTTCTCCTTTTTCAAGCGGTTGTCATATACTACTTATGACTGACTTTCGTGTTCCTTTCAGAAAACCTGTCCCCATTTGGTGGATACACAAAAAGACAATTTCTTGATAAAAGTGCCCTGGAAACCGGCTGTCCCTAGCCATGGAACATAAAGGAGAAAT
>NW_008762250.1:0-590 GCF_000715545.1 Opisthorchis viverrini | reverse complement strand
AAACAAAACGTACCAGGGTTCCAATGCTCGATCGATTGATTAGCACGGTCTGAACTTTGTTAACCTGTGTACGATGTGAAAACATGAAGGAAGGAGAGCTGGAAAATCCTCACATCGTGAAGCATCTTAGTGGAGAACATCATAGCTTCGCTCATCACTTTCTAATCACTTAGTGCTCGTCTTCAGTCGGTGAGAAATACTCAAAAATTTTTTGTGGAGATTTCGTCCTGTAAGTGAAGCCAATCTATGCTGAAAAGCCGAGAAGCACTGCACAGCTGTTTCATCCTTATTGGGAATCATCAGCAGTGTGCATCTCACGAAACTCCGAAGAGTCTCGAACACGCGACCTCCCGGCTAGTAGTTTGAACACTTAACCGTTCGGCCACCAGTGCCTGATCAGCAGTGTGATTAACTCGCACTTAGACAGGATATGGCGCCGCTCATCCTTCAATCACGGGATCCACATCACTCAAAAAATTCCCCGTGCAATTTACCTTTAATCTCCCCATTACCTATTTACGTTAGTCGTAGAGCTGATCCTGTTCTGAACTCGCCAGTACTTTTAGGCGGTCAAATTTTTGGATGAACAA
>NW_008762249.1:0-590 GCF_000715545.1 Opisthorchis viverrini | reverse complement strand
CATGTAAAACACCGATCAATAACCTACGGAGCAAACAGTTGGTCTGAAGTCCACAAACAAGGTGAAAAACATTTTTTCAGCGGTTTTATCTAGTGTATGTACATTGGAAGGTGCAGATGGCCTCAGTGACAATGATAAAGTTAGAAGGGGTATACTTATGGGCTTCCTGCTCATCAGTCCACTCATAAGTCTCCCTTACATCTAACGAATTTCGGCAATTTTGAGATCCCAGTCTCTCTGTCCTGATGCAGTTATTCTGGTCGGTTCACATCAAAGTGTGAAAGCACTTAACTTGATTCTCATTCCTATGAGAGTTCAACAGCAGCACGTAACCTTGGTTGTTACGGTAACCGAACTCAGAATCATGGTCGTTAAAATGAGCCTGAATTCACACAGGCATATTCACAGGCAAACACACCAATGTTTGCACTTGGCTACTCTACAAATTTCGCAACTTCTGGCAGATAATGAAGCAAAACTGTTCAGCATGGTGACCATGTTGCTCCGTCGCTGGGAGGTCTTGGCAAGCGACTAAGCGCACAGCACAGTCAGGAGTCAGGCAGTGGGAACGGATTCATATCTTCGCATAT
>NW_008762248.1:0-590 GCF_000715545.1 Opisthorchis viverrini | reverse complement strand
AGCTGCCCGGTCCAGACCGCAAGTCTCCGACTCTGCGTGTGGTTCCTTGAATGCTGATCCATAGAGGAATGAGCTAATTAGAAGATATAGGTCTTTACGGTGAAAAACTAAACATGCTCATAGCAGAGAATGTGCGGCGTCTCATCATGTGCAGTTTTGGGTCTTCGCGCTGAACACGGACCGCCCTGTACCTTCCCCCAGATCATCACAATACTAGACAATTTTGAGAACTTATCTTTCATAACATCTAGCCAATTTCAAAATGTCTCCAACATTCATTTACAGCTATGGAGCGAATTGGAAATTAAAGCGAAAATCAGCTGGATGTGAATTTTCCAGCAACACTACCTCCCTTTATTTCTGCGCTAAGTTGTTACCTATTTTAGTGAGTGTTCCGATGAATTAACTGAGTCATGCGAGTGTCGGAGTAACAAATGACTTTTCCTTTGAGCTTTCACGAGGTCATATTGTGACGGGACTAAACAGTCTTAGACGACGGGGTCTTTCTTCATACATGGCGCTCAGGTCCGAATGTGGCATTTTGAGAGGAGGTACAACGAAGCACAGCATACGAGGACACATACTTCGCC
>NW_008762247.1:0-590 GCF_000715545.1 Opisthorchis viverrini | reverse complement strand
ATTACGTGGATTTTTCACTGAGCTTAGCGGTTAACCGAGACAACTGCTAATTAGTAGTTACGTGATGAGTAAAGATTTGTCCGTTTGATCGTGAAAACTCTCCAGCACCAAGCTGACGGCTTAATACAACACACGAATGTTGCTCTTTAAGAATCCTGAGAAATCGTCATCGAATAGTTTAGAAGAAAAACCGCTGGTGTTGAACGATTATCTGTAGTCTCGAGCAGAATTTGTCCTTGTTCGAAATACGGTGGAAGAGGCCCACAGGCCTTTGATCCGTTTTCACGAAATCGTCAGAAAAAAGCTGAAGTTACATGCGACAAAGGTGGCATTTCGTGCTTTGCGCAAGTTGGATAGTACAGATGGCGTTTATGTGCAGAAATGTGGCAGCCACATTAGTCTCAATGAGATGAACGCCTCTTCCACAACGTGTGAAGTTCGACTGCTCCGCTCGCATGTGTTGGAAACCAAACTCAAGTCGAGTGAGATAGTGAAAAAACGCATGAAACAGAGGATGTCAATAGAGCATAAACCTGAACAGTACCTAAGATAGTAAATTGTACTTTCGGAGCCAACTGTGAGGAAGGATT
>NW_008762246.1:0-591 GCF_000715545.1 Opisthorchis viverrini | reverse complement strand
ATGTTTACTTTCCTATCTAATGACTTGTATCTGCTTAGTTCGTCTTTGCTGATAAATGACTTGATCACGAAGGGCTTTCTTTTCACCAAAAGTACTGTAGGTATTTGCGAACTGCATTCTCTAAATTACGAAGGTGTTCCATCAATTCAACAAAAACAGGGTATTTCTGCCAACTTTTTGTAATCTGTACGTGTATCGACGATGGGGTCTCAAAGTCACATACATTTTCAACCAACGACTTTCACATGGTCCTACTGTGGGAAATAGGTTACTTTTCAGTAAGTCATAAAATGCGGGCGCTTGTCTAAGGAGGCGATACACCGATGTGCCCCAAGAGTCATGTTCAAGAATAGGCTAGCATATCTCAAGGAATCCCGAAAAAGTTCCAAAACTAATCGCAATCAACTCGTCTATTCAGTTTGGAGATATTTTGTGACCTGACTCCTAACTAATTTTAGCGGACATGCCAAATAATCTCTGAAATGTGTTATCCAGAATGATTCAGTCAACCGTCCTGATGTGAGCAATTCCGACCAATGAAATGTTAAGATTACGGATTGATGCCGACTTCGGAGGCCAATTTAACCTTGA
>NW_008762245.1:0-591 GCF_000715545.1 Opisthorchis viverrini | reverse complement strand
GGTTTGACTGCGATCAATCAAAGCAACGATGGCGATGTTGGGTGGAATTATATTGGTTGTTCGACGTCCTTAGAGGGAAAAGGCATTAATAAAATCAGGCGTGTCGCTTCATTTTTACTTATATGGTAGTTGTTGTGACTTTGTGCGTAAGCCTATTCATTTGTTGCTGTTCCAGTGTTGCCAAAACGCTGTGGTTCATCGAAAGGAAGACCGAGGGACCACGACATGGTTGTCGAGACCAGCTAGAACGATATCTTGTCATATCGGTGCTTACGCAGTCGTTACAATAAGCTTTATGTTGTAGATGAACAAAGTGAACTTTTCTGAATACTTGGAAAAATAAACGTCCAAAAACAAAGGCGGGACAAGTGGATGGTCAGGGTGAATGACCCAACAGAGATGGATGAATTAGCGGACCGTTTCGATTGTGTTCAGCCAATTGACGGACTGGAAATAGGACGTGCAACCTATGAGCTCTGTGGCACACACGGAATTCAGCCGCAAAATAGCCCTGCTTATCAAGTCACCCTGTAATTTATAATATTGAAAACTGTTAGCTGCTGTTCGGACACTATGGATTATCGTGTGTGT
>NW_008762244.1:0-591 GCF_000715545.1 Opisthorchis viverrini | reverse complement strand
GTCAGATCGAATAAAAGTCCGCGGATGGAGATGCCTACAGAGACATATGCCATAACCACTAGGAACCAAACTTTTTATAGTTAAGTCTTCTTAAGTAGCCCTCGCTGAGAGGAAAACGATTCAAAATTCTGAGAAAAAATATTCGTCCTAAAGGTGTATTTATTGATTAAAAAAAGCAACGTTGTCATTCCGTACATATCCTAAAAGCATATCCTATTAATGGTTTCTCCTCTTTAATTCAGCTTTCACAACTTTACTCCTTTACTTGTTTATCCAAAGTGCGAAATATCGAAAACGCAAAACCATTTTTTCACCGACACTTATTGCTTGCTTGACTCACTTGAGAAAACTATCAAATCTAATTGTCGTCGTCATTCGACTTCTTATCAAGTCCTATTGCAACAAAATGAAAAGGATGTGAATGTTAAAAATCCAAGCTGTGCCCACTGATGGACTGAGTAAGCGAGATTTTTTCGCAGCATAAAAACCACGGACATTATCCATTACCTCACCCACCGCAAGAACTCACTGGTTTTGATAGAAGGCTGACCTTCACGTCTTGTTCTCGTCATTATATCTCGGCAGTTGGTC
>NW_008762243.1:0-591 GCF_000715545.1 Opisthorchis viverrini | reverse complement strand
CGTTTTTGCGAGTGAATTAATTAATTAATGAATAATGAATGAAGGATGAATAAATTAATCCTGGACGATAGCACTGAAGGGTTTCAATCTGAACAGAACTTTCCTCTTGTGTGACCATTCACTATACGTTCAGATATTGCTACACTAGAAATAACGTACACCAAGCAAATGGATAGGTAAATTTGTTCCCATTTGATGAATTAGCAAAAAATCAACAACATTGCTTCCCATCGTTTAATCTCCATCATTTTTTAAGAGCCAGATAAACATGTTTGTTTCACCCCATGATTGCTGTTTCACTTAGTTATTCCCAAGAAGCGTTTACAACTGCACTCCATCAGCGGACTCATGTCTGTGATATGCTGTTCTAATCCCGATCGCATCCAAAGCTAGCAAACTCTAAACGTTGTCTGCAGCAACAAAATGATTGTAAGTTTTCAAATTCAATCTACTTTTACTATATTCTTTTGATCCAAATTCTCAAAGTTGCAAGCAAAATCTATTTTGGCACAAAAATTTCGGCAGATTTTCTTGTAAACTTGGTGTTTAGCACTCGAGACACGACAACACTAGATCCCTGCGGCCTCATCT
>NW_008762242.1:0-591 GCF_000715545.1 Opisthorchis viverrini | reverse complement strand
CACACACACACGAATGGAACGACCATCAATCACATCAACGACATGACCTTTGGAGCTGACGAAAAATCACAGTATCCTCAAGGCCTAGGAGCGACGCAAATAGGATGGAGCTAATTAGATTACAGTGGGTGTGGGGTTATCTCCATAATCTCTGAGGCATACTAGAACACAAGTTACCCTCAAAGTACCAACACCTGCAGACACTACTGTAGAGCGAAGGATTCAGGGTAGAGGGTCGACCGAAGCAGACAATCATGCATCAAATTTGGCTGTATCTAAGCTGCCGTCTGAACTCATAGCATGGTCTCTTCAGTCTTAGTTAACCAGTGCCTTTGCTTAGTAAGGCACTCCTGAAAGTCACCATTAGTGAACACAGAAAAATGGTGAAAAAGAAGGCGGTGAATTCAATTTCAGCATAACTCAGTATTCCGTTTTTATCACGTAGTAAAGCGAATGATCGATGGAGTCATTTAGTAACAGTGAGTGTCAAGCACATCGTCCAAAATACCTTTGGTCTTGAATAACTGGTTTAACCAGGGTCTGTCTAACGTCCAACGTTTTCGCGATCGCTCAGTGCTCAGTGCCATTCCC
>NW_008762241.1:0-591 GCF_000715545.1 Opisthorchis viverrini | reverse complement strand
CGGTCATGGACCACCTAAGAGGTCTCAGTAACGGTATAATAGTACGTTCCATCTAGACAACGTAATGCGATGCCTTCATTATTATGCCAACGGAAACGTGAGGCGGTCTTTGTGCAGCAAATTCAGCTGAAGAATATCACAAACAAGGGAGTGATCTAAACCCAATGTGCAAATAAGTGTATTTCACCGGACCAAACATTTATTGAAGCGTTTTCATTGGCACAACACTCTTTGTAGGATTGATCAAAATCATCTGAAACATTTATTGGAACGTTTATTCAGAGAAAAGATTGGATCTAGCAAGGTGACTTGGAACCCGAGGGCAGCAGGATGAAATTGTCTGCAAATCGACAGGAATTAAGCCATCCCAAGTTGCTTATTGGTCGTGTTGTTGACTGTGGCACCAACGTCTTCATCATACTCATTTTAGCCAATCGTAAGAAGTTTGGAAAGCGATTGGCTGAATGAGGCATTCACCACAAACATATGAACCGCCAGGTTTGAAAAAATTCATCGAAACCTAGGAAAAGGTGGTGATGAGTTTTAAGGAAGACGGTTACCAGAACGCGGTTGCCGAATAAATGCTCTGGG
>NW_008762240.1:0-591 GCF_000715545.1 Opisthorchis viverrini | reverse complement strand
ACGCTTCATAAAGGGAGTTCTGCAGTGGTTTGTACTACGCTTTTGTCTGATTCATAGAGGTTGCATGTTTGTGTATTTTGGTATTCGTACCTCAGAGATGGGGCTGCGATCTAAAACTGACGAGACTGAGGTCCACCAGCATTCTGGTAGACGCCATGGGACGCATCTAGCGGGAGAAAAATGATAATGCAATGACTCCTTCACTGAGAAGAGTTATTACGTGCTTTCGGGTGTAACCAGGAACGCAGTAAGGTCCGCATCGAAGATGGAGACTGAGCTGCGAAAATGGAAACTCAGCGGGAATTCGTGACGAATGCGCGTTGCACGTACTCATAGGACTAGGTATAATACCACTGAGCTTATAAGACATATTTAAAGAGGTATTTGTTAATACTAGAAAATTCTCCTGATATATCGCGGATAAAATTTTTAGTATTTTTCGTGATTAATACACTACTGATGCACTACTAACACAGCTCAAATTCAGTAGCCAATTTCAGTGGAGTAGTGCTTCCTTAATGTCCCAAGAGTAGTCTCCTAACATTTCATTTCTTCCCCCAGTCCTTATTTACGGATAAAATTTTAAAAAAA
>NW_008762239.1:0-591 GCF_000715545.1 Opisthorchis viverrini | reverse complement strand
CAAAAACAACCGCGGCATCAGCTTAATAGCTTAAGGTCTCAGGATGTTTTCTAGAGTTATCCTAAGCAGGTTGACCTGACACCGGAAGAGTCAGATTCACGCGAATCAAGCTGGATTCCGTCCCAGAAAGTGTTTGGACTGTGTCCCTGATTCCGACGAGCAAAAATGATCGTATTTCTTGGTCTCTAATCTGCTTTTTACCCCGTCGATCATCAGATACTGTGACAGAGTCTAGCGATGAGTGGTGTCTCTTGTTAAGTCTTGTATTTGATAAAGGCTTTGTGTGCCTCTTCTCGTGGACACGTAACTGTTTACGGCAGACTCTCTCCCGAGTTCACCATATTTAGTGGCTTCAAGCAAGGATGTTCTCTGGCGCTCATTCTCCAACTTCGTAATTGGTATGATGCCTGAATATCCTTTACCTACCTCTAACACCTCATGGATCAAAACACTATCGGGGCGTTTACTCACGGACATTGAGTACGCCGACGATATTGCTCTTCGTGAATCAGGCACTTTGGAAATGCAAGCTATTTTAATTACCTAAATAGTTCTGATGCAAGTTCGACATGCACTCCATACCTGTGTAGT
>NW_008762238.1:0-591 GCF_000715545.1 Opisthorchis viverrini | reverse complement strand
CGACAATTTAGGGATTGATGTTAAAAAGCATGGTAACGGTGATGGTGACAAGCGCAAGCGAATCTGAATCGAGCAACAGTTGACAGTACGATCCTAAACAAGCAAAGGGATCCCCTGTGTTTTTTAGTCGGTATGACACTGATCCACACTGATCCCTTTCAATCGACAGATGACATCTTCAGTGAAGCCTCAGAAGCCTATTTGTGAACCATTTTGAATAATAGCATTTTATTTTTCAAATGCCACAATACATTCGAATAAATATGCGTCCAAAAAGATGCCATAAATTTTGAATTTTGAGAATGTGGTCAGAGTAACACAAGGTGGGAGAAGGATCACAGCAGGTTTGTTGACTTTGCCCTGATATGCATGTTTTGACTGCAAGGAAGAAAGGTTGTGAGCAAAACAAACCGAGCACAAGCTTCCAGAACGCTTTTTAAACGATCTGATTGCCCCCGGTGCGCAAGACTACGTTTGATGGTAATGATTGCGGGTGGGTTAGATTATCCGTTCACCGCAGCACGATCCAATCGACACATGCTTACGCGTGTAAGTGTGACGTAATCCTAAATGTATTTTTGTGCAAGTTCA
>NW_008762237.1:0-591 GCF_000715545.1 Opisthorchis viverrini | reverse complement strand
ACTAAGATAAAAACATCGAAGCACACAAGCAATCAAATATGTGTATTAAAGCTACGTGGAAAATATGAAGAGACTACATGGTCCACAAAACGGTCGGTTCAACTCCTGAATTCAATATTCAGGAGCGCTTCTCATTAGCCAGACAACAACTTTGTAATGACGGCAGGTCAGGCATAAGTGTCAACATTGCTAGCGGTAATTCTTGACAATCGAATTTTGAGGAACGTCGAAGCTACAAAATTGAGCACCGCAGTCAGAAAATATCCATAGCTAGAACTATGCATCCAGAAATACGTAGAGAAAAAAATCTTTCAAATAAGCACGCTGCACAATACATTGTACAAATGCAGCAAATGTCACCAGTGAATAAGGTTATATGGCGAAAAAGCACACACGGAACACAGAGGCGAAGGTGATTGTGGAAAACATGATCAGCCATCTGAAAGACGGCTAACGCCACGGAGAGAATGTGACCAATATTCCCGCTAAAGAAACCGATAAATAGCGGAATGAGTAAAAAGAATATCAGTAAGAACAAAACACACAAATACTCTCATGATTTGTGCGACATAATCGAACTAGAGTTCGTGA
>NW_008762236.1:0-591 GCF_000715545.1 Opisthorchis viverrini | reverse complement strand
AACGTTCAATTCGCCTACAAGTTTAGACTACGTACGGGGGTAAGAAGTAATAATGGATCCACTTGGTTTGGAATTCATCGTAAAGACAGTAGAGAACCTGACACAAGACTCATCAGTCCGAACCCACATTCCAAGTACTTGGATCATATCTCTCTTACCATGTCTTTTTGGAAGTAATTCACGAGGATGAAATTATAAACTACTACGGTTTTCATTGAGGCTTCAGCGAACAGGTCTTCCACTGAGCGGATTGGAACGCTGCGGCCGCACAGTTGGTTAAAAAATCTTTTAAAAAGCAAATGCCAGTTTGGTCAAACAATCAGTTAGAAGACGGAATTCCTGGAATGAGGGGCTTTTTACCTGGGGCACGGCTAGCGGAATATTACGATGAGTGCTAGATTCACAGGCAGCGTGTTCAGAACACGTAATCTGGGCCGGGATTTATCAATATAGGGACAAGTGCTTGCCTGGAGTAATATAAACTGCGGCATTTTGGTATGAAGACGAAGGCATTGTATAAATAGTCTCCTTATGCTAAAACATCTTTACGAGTTAAAAAAAGACGCCTAGCGGTAGGACGAACGCCAGTCT
>NW_008762235.1:0-591 GCF_000715545.1 Opisthorchis viverrini | reverse complement strand
CATTTCCGATTTCGTAATCGATAAGATAATGAGACGAATATTAGAGAAGCTTCAAAGCCGTGGCGTTCAAATAGTCGCTGACGAAATCCTCGTCGATTTGGAGATTGCTCATGATACTGCTCCCATCTTTGAAGAGCAGGAAAATGTGCATATTCTTTGGAACGTGCTGTGCATCCACAAAACGTCAGCTCATGATCCTGGATAGTCACCGCCACTTACGATTCAAGGAGCGGCACTCGAGGCTGTGTGGGGTGACAGCATCCCTTGTTCAGACGTGGTAATTCGAGTGCGTCCAGCGTGGATTAATGAAGTAGTAGTAACACGCCGGCCTCCCATATCAGATGTCTGGAGCTCAAATCTCGGGGCGGCCAAAGATGGGCACTGTGTATGAGCTCTAAGAGCGAAAATCGAGTCTAGCACCTATGTTTTTGCATGGACTCTCCACAGCAACTTTGCCTGGGTAGGAGGAGAACTGCTTGATCGAAGGCGATGTGAACGCGTACGCCCGAGTATGGTGCGGGGACGCGTTTCGAACCGGCTATGGGCCTGAAAACCCAAACTCTGTTTGGTTAGAGTGTGGGCCAATCAAAA
>NW_008762234.1:0-591 GCF_000715545.1 Opisthorchis viverrini | reverse complement strand
GGCGGCAGGTATAGTTACAGAAAATGTGACCTTCGGACGATAATCGTTACTAGGGTAGGTTACATAGGCTCAGTGATTAGCTGCAAACTTTTTCTTACTGATAGGAGTGATTGATGGATCGTCTTGTGACGAACGGGTTTTGTGAATAACCGCATTGTTGTGCCATACAACATCCCATTGCTGTCAAAAACATTAGTGTTGAAACTTTTGAAAACGCAACTTTCCAGCTCCCTGTACAAAACAATGGCTGTATTGAGATTATAGGTCACACATATTTGGAGATAAAAAAATACTAGAAACCGCGATAAATGAGCAAACTTTCAGATTCCAGTAATGGAACAAAACCCATGGAGAAATAATTGATTAAAAAACATGTAAGTTGGTTGCAACTGACATTGGGATAAAGTTATTGTCCAGATTGCCATCAAGTAACTGCCGTTGAAATGCTTATTTTCTGTTAAGAGAAGAACAATGAGGCTTTGCAGGACGAGAGATGAATCAGGTTAAAATGTCTCTCCTCAAGGGGCCTCGCTAAGAAACAATATCAAATGTTTCAAGTGCCAGGGGATTTTTCACGCAGTGCAATCTCGT
>NW_008762233.1:0-591 GCF_000715545.1 Opisthorchis viverrini | reverse complement strand
ACCTTATGAGTAATACATTAGAAATATATACGAACTCTACTTTTCAACGAAGGTCCAAATCTTAGTTGGTGCCGAAGAGATCCGTACATTTGATCCTTGCCTCCGTTGTGAGGACAGGATAAATTTTATCATCAATATTTTTTTAAATTCCTGAATTAGACATCCAACGTACCAACTGCAAGGTATAGCCCAGGAAAAATGTGGATCTACCCAGTCAGGTACCACGCAAGACTCGGCAGACGCGACAAGAACAGGTAGATGAAATCGGTTCCCACGCAAGCAAGCACTTAAAGGGTAACGCGGGAGATGATAAAATTCAACGCGCGAGTGCATTCCCATACTAAAGAACAGGCTGAACGTGAGGTTCGTGTTTATGGCGATACAGTAAGATGTGCCTTCATACAACTAATGGATACCTTATGCTAGAAAATAGAAGCAGAGTGCGCACGGGGGACCACAAACTCGAGGTTTCAGAACATTTGTGTCCGAGCTTGTGGCGGCAAGACTAAATACCAAATTTGGTGGCTAGCAGACGTCGGTACGTCATCCAGAGTTTCAGAATTTATTGCACCAGAAACGACTTCAGTGGTT
>NW_008762232.1:0-591 GCF_000715545.1 Opisthorchis viverrini | reverse complement strand
GCTCTAACCACTTGGGCCATCTTGTCCCCCTCCCTTGAGACGTCAGAAGTCTAGAGGAGGGCTTTATAAGACCCGAGCTGTTGTACGGCTTCGAGATCTAGCCAATGGTGGTATGAGACATCTTCAGGCCACCGAGGCCTCACGAACTGGCTGCAATATACAGTGAGATAACCAGAGTAGTTACGTCGCTCAGACAATACACCTAACACTGCAAGCTACGATGATGGCTACGTCACGTGATAATCACTTCGAGTCATCGTTCCCTTAGAACACCGTTGTCTTCCATGCCTGCTTTAGCGTTTGGAACAATACGACCTGGAAATAAGGGTTTTGATGTTATCCATGGTGCAATTCTGGCTGAAAGATATGGCCACTAATCGACCCCAGTGGAGTTCATTCTGTCACAGTCTCTAACCGCATTATCCTAGCGAGTTTTCTCGACAGACGAGGATTAAGCTCCCCTCGAAAGTCCATCTTTCCTCTTCTGATTGGCTAAATATACTGACAGTCATACGACCGCTGACTGGAGATTTTAGTTGTCTCTCGGAGATTAAGAAACTCAAGGGAGGCGAGATGAACCAAGTGGTTAGA
>NW_008762231.1:0-591 GCF_000715545.1 Opisthorchis viverrini | reverse complement strand
GCTGTGATAACTGCCTACCATGGAATTTATTACTAAAACTCGAACTAACAGTGGAGAGGATCCTTCTTACTCTGGATATATTCTTCACCGCCGAATACAATTACTGCACAACATTTCGTGTAGTTGAATTATTGGACCTCCAATTTAGTGAGTCTATTACGTTCACTTGTCCATTTCTCATTGCCATTTGTTATTTCTAAGCTGGTATTTTGGTTGTATATCCTATCGAACACGCATACATAGGTCCTTGTCCACTACAAATTCATTACCACCTACGTTTGTTCTTAGTTGGTTCTGTTTTTTTATCTTGGTGAGAGGCTCCTAGGCAAACGAAGAAAATTTTAAAAAGTGAAAAGATCCCATCTTTTTAGGTGGCAGTTACTGCTCTTTCCCCCATTTGGACCGACGGAAGTAAGTTCGGTATTGAATTCCGTTTCTTGCCTGTAATTCCCTATTTCGGTTATCTGGGCTATCCTTAGTTAAACAGCGTGTCCAAAACCGCTGTTCCAGCAATTCAGTCGTATTCAAGCCATCTTGATGTTACATCGCATCCGCCTATTAGTTGTGGTGAACATTGACTCTATTCTATTC
>NW_008762230.1:0-591 GCF_000715545.1 Opisthorchis viverrini | reverse complement strand
CTCATTAAGAGCATTCATATTAACCCATATTTCACGAATGTTTGTTAAATTTGTTTATTTGATGAGGCACAAAGTTAAGTTCCAATAATCTCATATTCCATCGGTGCTGAGCTGCATGTTCCGTCTTCACATATCATAAATAGAATGGAGCACGGAAAATTTTGGGCGTGCAATAACCTAACTCAATGCTTTTAGCTACACTTACAGTTTATTTAGATGATACATTGGCAGCTGTCTTTATTCTCATTCGCGCATCCTTCCTATAACGTGACTTCCATTCAGAGTATATCTGCAGGTCTGTGAACAGTCAGAGGCGGTTCAATTTTTTGGCGAACCTTTCTAAACTCAGTGCACGCTCAGTGCCGCAACCTATTGACGGTTTGGTGCTAAAGCCGTCGGGTATTTATTTTGATGGTCCATAGATCAAGAAAACAATACTAGGTTTCTCAGCAACAAGCTATGCTTTAAAAACAAATTTTCGTATTAAATGGGGTGGACTAACAACGAGCAAATCAGGTTTCAAACCTGAAAGTTTCACGTTAAATGAGAGCTTACAATGCCCGTAAAAAACGGAATGTTAGTAGAGCGTCC
>NW_008762229.1:0-591 GCF_000715545.1 Opisthorchis viverrini | reverse complement strand
GCCCATCTCCACTGATCTGGTTGTATTTCTTTCCTCCGGCTTTAGGATTTGGTACCCAGCCAGATTATTTCTTGTCCTTCAACCCTGGTCCTATCCCTGAGTGATTCTATCAGCTCTATTTAATGTCCGGTGCTTTGCTTTGACGGGATTTAACTAACCTCAGCCTAACTGAAGCCTGAGCTCCTCTCTGTTCTGAACCATTCTGCATCCCCCGAACACGCGTAGCACACGCGTATCCAACGGTAAGTCTGAAGGTGCGATATGAATGAAATATTTGTTTGGCCCCACAACCCACTCATCCATACGCTCGCGTGACACTGGTGTGACGCTACTTGGCAAGGCGGTTCACACCAATAATTCTTCTTCGTTTGGTCATAGTAATTAGACTCTGAATATCTCCATTGTACTCCCATAGCACAGAGGGTAGTTGATGTTTCATTTGGTTCTGCGACTTGCCTCTTCCAGTGGCTGTTTGTTGTTTGCTTCCTCTAAATGACTGGTCTGCTTTACTGGTCTGGCTTTCTCCCCAACCGGATAAAATATCTGGTGAATGAAGTGATTTAATAACGCACAAACCGCAAGTATGGCTAC
>NW_008762228.1:0-591 GCF_000715545.1 Opisthorchis viverrini | reverse complement strand
TATTGGACAGTATATCATCTCCTGACATCCGGGTCTTCAGATGGCTCGCTGTTTACGTGTTGGAATATCCCTCGGGTCGGTTGTGTCCTGCACAATCCTCACGTTGTCTTCAATCTTGCTTGCTTACGCAGTAACTTCGGTGCAACCTGAGGCGTATATGGATGAAATCTTCCACGTGCGACAGTCATTATCCTATTTGAGTGGCAACTGGTCCTCATGGGACAATAAAATTACCACCCCTCCTGGAACTTATGTTCTTTTTGTCATGTTCTATCGAGTTGGAGCTTGGTTTCACCTTCTCCCACTTTCCCCAAACTTGCTTCACTTCCGATGCTTCAGTGCTTTCGTTTCCACTCTCAACTACTATGTTTTGTCTTTGATCATTCCACAACTTACCGGTAAGCATTCGCTAATGCTGAGTCTAGTCTTGAGCACCAATCCGGTCCTCTTTTTCTTCTCAGCACTGTACTACACAGATCAGTGTGCTCTCTTTTTCCTGCTTGCCACTGTGTATTTTTCACTGCGGGGTTGGCGTTCCCCAAGTGCCATTGCATGTGCTTGTGGGATCGCTGTTCGTCAAACTAACGTGGT
>NW_008762227.1:0-591 GCF_000715545.1 Opisthorchis viverrini | reverse complement strand
AGGTTAACAGCTATGTTGGCAGTCACCTCAAAAACCACTAAGCAACTTTACCGGATAAGTAGAATCACAAGGTTTCACTTTCCAGTGGATTCCAAATCGAAAGCAATGTCGACTGAAGGTGAATGAGCGCTCTCCCTAGCTACGCCAAACAGAAAAAGACGAAGATTAGAGAATAACAATTTAACTTAACTTCTTTCTCAGTTTAGGGAAGATGGAAAATTTACTGAAAGTGCTGAGAGACGGTTATATGTTTTCATTTATGAACACTTATCAGTGATGGACGGGCTAAACCAGTAAAGGCTTAATATTGTCCATCACTGAAAGCCCCATTTTTGTTTGACCGCTTTTCGGTTTTTTTCTAATCTGTGCTGTTGCAGTCATCCGTTTTAGTTAGACGGTCTCTTCTGTCCTACGGAAGCGTGATCCTTCAGTGTCACGCCAGCGCGTAGATAAGCGTAACATAACTGCCTTGGGCCGTTGAAGTATTAGACAGTTAAACCTGAGACGATGCCAGAAGTTGGTCTCGTGACCACTGTGTTGTGTAAATCATTTGGGATAAAAACCGCACTCTCGTTCACAAGGGAGCTTGTC
>NW_008762226.1:0-591 GCF_000715545.1 Opisthorchis viverrini | reverse complement strand
TGGGGTAATGAGACTAGCGCTGGAAGGTCCCCGAAACCCTGATGTTCAAGTAGCCTGTGAAGAAAACTTTGTTGATCTGGAATGTGCAGGCGATATCGTAGGTTTTTTGGATGAACCTACCAAAACCATCCCTTCTTTTTGTATGCACTTTGCGTCCGCAAAGCACAAGGTCATGCTGGTGGAAGTGCAGTCACTGAACACGTCACTTACAATCAAGGTGGAAGCACTCGAAGTTGTGGAGTGTTTTACATACCTTGGAAGTTGTATTAGTTCTGATTGTAGTGTGACAGATGAGGTGAATGCACGAATCTGCAAGGCTCGGGTTGCGTTTGCTAATTTGAGGCACCTATGGCTTCAAACTGGTGTATCCCCGAATCTCAAGGAACGTGTGTTCCAAGCGACAGTGCGGGCTTTTATGTTGTGTGGCTGTGAGACTTGGCTTGCCTGAGCAGCGGAACTGAGACGTCTTCAGGTGTTCGAAAATCGTTGTCTCAGAACCGTAGCTCGTGTGGTCTGGTGTCAGCAAATTCTTAATGAGGCAATTGGGAAGCGAGTTTTCGGCTGGGGAACGGGTACTTCCATTGAAGAATG
>NW_008762225.1:0-591 GCF_000715545.1 Opisthorchis viverrini | reverse complement strand
ATTTGCAAATGCGTGTACTTCTCGAAAATGTCCTTTGTATTATCTCTCCTCATATCATTTTCCCGATGCAATCTCTTATCTTTTTTGTTCATCAGATCCGTCCACTGAGACCGTGCAATGTCTAGCACGGTCATTATACTCTATTGTGTTATCAACCCGAAACTTGGAAGCTGAACTCGCGTCCTTTGAAGAGTTGCTTGTACAGTTACTTTCTGGTGACGATTCACACCTGTTCCAGTGTCTGAACCTCTGGTTAGAATTGGAGGATCGCCTCTACAATTGCATGTGAGTGACATTACATGAATATGTTTCATGTGAGCTTGATACACAAAAGACACGTATTCATCGTTGACAGAGACTTTTTAGTTTCTCCCATTTGGTCACCGTATGGCACGTATTCAATGGGAAAAAATCAACTCAGAGATTATCATTATGTTTTATTGCCGTTTGCAGAGTATATTTGCTAGGTCCACTTGAATTAACACACGATAATGGAGTCTGGCGGTCCGGTCGGAATATTCGCTAATGCTATTCTTGATATAATTTGCCACTTATAAGGTCTGACTAAACATTGCGACAGCAAATTCAACC
>NW_008762224.1:0-591 GCF_000715545.1 Opisthorchis viverrini | reverse complement strand
ACGGCGTATGGCAGGACTGTGCTTGTCTTGTCCTTCTAATCTGACCCTTTTTAGTTGGTTACTCCTTGCCAATCAATTTACTGTCGTTGGAATTTAAAATCGAATTTACAATCGAAAGAATCCTCAGCGTCGTTAAATAAATACACGGTCAGCTGACCTGACGCTTGAGCTGAAACCGAAACACTATGTCTAACCTAACATGACTGTAAACAAGGCACGAATGGGTAGCAAAGTCCCTATGCAGAGTCCCAGGACTAAAAAAAACTAGCTGTCACGATGGTCTATCTGGAGGACGATGTTTGAGGCTCAAAACAGGAAAGGGTGCAAAGCCGCACATTGAAAAGAAAAAACAGCACCCGTAGACTCAGAAAGCAACCTAGAAGTGACGAAAACGGGTCACAAAAAAGGAACGGACAAAACGAATCATCCCGAATCATTCACAGTCCTCTACTTCAAATAGTGGAGCAATCTGTCAGAAAACCCATCAAGGGTATGTTATTGACCATGGACAAACAACTATCTTCGTTGGCTAAGGAAACCGTAAAAAAGACAGTCTTAGGAGTGAGCGTTCAGCAAAATAGCAGTTAAGTT
>NW_008762223.1:0-591 GCF_000715545.1 Opisthorchis viverrini | reverse complement strand
TGCCTCCGGTTGAAAAAAGCACTTATGGGAGCCTAAAGACGGTGATTATCCGAAGACAAAGAGACATTATAGATCGGTGGTTAAACAGAAATATCACTGCGACTGTAGGAGATAATGTCAGTATAAAAGCCAGTCTAACAGGATGTACTTTCGTTGTAGGCACTCAACAGCAATTTCAACCTCCTTCAAGAGAACAACAACCTACCTATTCAAGAAGTTGTTCGCACCTTATCGAAAATTTAACAGACATGTTGGGTTACTTTGTTGCAACCGGTAATCGACGACGGCAGTTTTTACCCACTTTTGTTCCAGAATTCCGCACACGTCAGCACGGGTACATTTGATATTTTCCAAACTGTTTACTGGTCACTACGATGGCGAAGATGCATTCTATGTGCTAAAAGCAAATGCTCTTCATTGGCTGACACTTTCATTACTTCTACCCTTTACTACTCGGGCGTTTACAGATTTATTTCGTATTCAGGCGGCCAAAACCGTTCTCTTTCACTAAATTCCTGAAAAAGGTTACTTCCATTGACATTCAAATCTTCAGCCTTCCACTGTGTTGGGTCAACCTATGCTAAAGTCGCA
>NW_008762222.1:0-591 GCF_000715545.1 Opisthorchis viverrini | reverse complement strand
CCCCCCCATAAGGTGGTTGTCAATTGCACATATGTGTAGTCGTGCTCTGCATGTTTTTTCGTAAAATTTGGTTCACGCTTTTGTCATATCACTAGCAGAGACATCATTGGAACAGGTTAACTACTAACAGGTGTCCTGACAAGAATATAAAAGTTCCCAGCTTTCAAACACAATAGCAAAAATTGTACCCAAACGACATATAGCGATATCTCTTCCAACGCGCTCTTCGTTGATCACACAGCTAAGGGCTCCACTAGGGGAGACTATGCCTAACGGTTTGGCGTATTTTGATGTTGAAACCCTGATTTTGCAGGGTTCAACAAGAAGCAGAGTTTTGGCTAGAGTCAGTTGCCTCGATGAGGTCCTTCAGTTGGGACACAAGTAACAACTACAGCCCTGGAATATTTGTAGCTTTGGTGTCCCAACCACGGAATGAGGATCATCAGGGGCCGACTCTCAGTGTCTTCAGTGAAGTCATTAGGGTATCAAGCAGATGACGAAAATGACCAAGCGACCATTTAAAATCCAATATCAACAAAATATATACTAGTGCATCACGCGCTTTAACCATTTGACTCGTTTTCTTCATGG
>NW_008762221.1:0-591 GCF_000715545.1 Opisthorchis viverrini | reverse complement strand
CAGTACCGAAGCTGTGTATTAAATCGTTGGTTACGGCTCAGCTGGAATTCACGAACAATCCATCTCTCGTTCCTTACGTTCAAGCAAGTGACAACAAACTGTGTGGTCACTGAAAATAAACAAGGAATCGAATACGAATCTAACATGTACAGGCGTTTATTGGCAACAGCCCTTAGTCGTGCAGTTTCACGTGAGCGGTAAGCAGGATTGGCGCAACCGATAGCTTGGAAAAACTCGATGACTTATATGATAGGTGAGCTTGTGATGAATGAGTGGGCTAGCGAGAGAATGCAACAGTTTTCATTCTATATTAATTGCCCGACCTAACGTATCATCGTTTCAGCATGTTGTGTGAAGGGGGTAAAAGTTGTAGCTTCAGGCAACGTTGTCATTACTGCTATTTCTTTTGACAGGGCCTTTTGTTGAGCAGTTCGTAGTGGTGGTCCCCCAGTTGGTCACATTGGTGAAGGCTCCTGTTAGTCGAAAAACCCTCACAGGGAAGAATCTTTTTCTGGGGTCGTTTCACGGGTGTTAAACATTTCCGTACTGTCGTAGAAGCCTAAAAAGTTATCTCGTAGAATGGGAGAATTC
>NW_008762220.1:0-592 GCF_000715545.1 Opisthorchis viverrini | reverse complement strand
AAAACTGCGAGATTTACTTGAATCCGAAGAACGGATCATTTGCGATTTCGGAATAAATTTGCATTAGTTACCAAAAAACTTATTCTAGTCCGGCAAATTTTCCAAATTTGTTTCACTGGTCGTTTCACCTGGTTGTTTCACCTGGTCGGACAAATTATTTCTATCTTGGTTGAACAAGTTACATTCAACTGAATCTTTGCTGCTATCTTTCCAACACCATGTCATTCATGTTTTCCAGGGTTGAAGAAATAAAAATTCAGTAGTGGATTTTTTCTACTCATAACTGCAGTTTCGCGTTCCATTGATTTTCAGGACGCGCACACTGTCAAGGTTCTTAGCTAGAACGAAACGAATGTGAAGTTTCCTCGGTATTTCAGCACAGAGAATAGAGAAATGAAACACATGGCTAGATCCCCTAAATAAACTCGCTTGCGACACAATGCCATTTTTTCAATTCGTAGTTCCACCTTTATCCCGCTGGTGGTGAGCTTATTTCCGAATGACTGCACTTGTCGTAACTCATCGATTTGTTAAACAACTGTGAGCTGAAACGCCTGACTTCGACCCATGTTAACTATGGTACTGCGATATC
>NW_008762219.1:0-592 GCF_000715545.1 Opisthorchis viverrini | reverse complement strand
CACAAGTGTAAAATTTGCTTCCCAAAACGTCTGATGGTGGACAGCATAACTCTTGGTATTCATATATCCCGTATTTTGTCAACGTAAGCCATGAGATGCCGTAAAACTGAACATTTGGGCAGAAACTGGTGATTTATTCTGCGGCAAATCCGCGGCTAAAGGCCGCCCAAGTCAACCAAGTGTTGATGATGAATAATTGAGTGATCGCATTGCATTAAGACACTGACACAAAGTTTGCGACCAATGTCTGCCAGCTTTATCGGTACATTGCAGTATAATCGTGAGCACAACTTTTTACCAAACCATTCCCTCACTGTCTGCGATACTCCCTCACAACCACTAAGTGTAGGTACAACGGTACGGGCGGGACTGTTGTACCGGCTAATGGGATCCAAAATCGGGTACCGTTTTGCTGCATGTGCGTTGAAGAAACATTATTCGGAACCCTTGAGCTCACGAATGGTTAGACTGTGCGCCTATTCCCTTTGAAAGTGAACCTACATCGCTTTATATGTAAATCTGAGACATTCAGCGTTGAGTGTGCATTATGGTCACGTCGACAGCAGCTTATAATACCAGTCCGTAGAGCATT
>NW_008762218.1:0-592 GCF_000715545.1 Opisthorchis viverrini | reverse complement strand
GCTTGCTTAGCCGATAAACCGTATTAAATCATACTGAGTGCTTGTCACCTTTCAAGTGAAATTTTCAAATCTCTTACGTTTGCCAAAATGTGATTTATCCCTTTTCCTTGAAAGACTCACTAAGTATGGTTTATTAGAGTATGGCTGTGAGTTACTGTCATAATCTTATATGCCGCTTCGTCCAGCTTCGGAGGTAACGAATGTTGATAAAAATTTCGAAACATCATGATGTAATTAGGCTATGAACAAGATACTGGTGAAGGCATAACGGTACCGTAGATGAACGCATAAAGGCTCAAAGTTGACGCAATATTAATCGAAGGAATAAACTACTGGTTATTGACTTTTAAAATTAACTTGAAAACGTCCCATCATCCAGAGAAAAGATGTTACGTGTGTGTGATTGAGATGAACGTAATTGTTTTGCAGTTTTCTTTGTGCATCAAGCTGTGCAGACAGACCAATGACTCAGATGACCAATGTTCAGTTTGTAAATAACTGGAATATTTTAGAATTGCCTGATTACTCACTATCGGCGAGTAGATAAATTAATACAGAGTGACGGAAGAGTGATATCGGATTACCAAATAAT
>NW_008762217.1:0-592 GCF_000715545.1 Opisthorchis viverrini | reverse complement strand
AAATCCACGTAAGGAGTCGGCGGGTGCCCGTTGCGGACCATTTTAAACCAGAACGAGCACCTGTACAGCGATTTGGCACACCGGCTTCTTTGTTATTCAGGAATACCTGCCTGAAAACAGCCTATGGAATTTACAAGTAAAAGGGCTGGATATGTTCTCCGAAATCCACAAGAGGATTTAATGACATCGACGGTACACAAGAGACATACGTTCGAAGTGCACTTCGTAGGTCGTTTGTGACATGGGCAGTGCCATCAGGGAAACTATAACGCACGCAATTATGACGTAGTCGTACTTGCACACTAGTACACTGGTGGAGAATTGCATGTTGATTGCTCGTGAATTTAAGGTGTCCCCGGGAAGTGTTAAGACGATTCTCTCAATGCAATGTCAATCTAATACCAGAGAAACGGCAGAACAAAAATCTGTTTGTGCCCAAACGTTTCGATGCAGAGTGTAACATTAATTCAGTAATGTCGTGGTCGCTAGATGCTTGATGTTTTCCTTGATTCCGAAACGTATTTCAGTGTAAAGTAAAAGAGACGTTGGCAATGCTCCGGATATCCGACACATACTACTCACTGAACCTTAT
>NW_008762216.1:0-592 GCF_000715545.1 Opisthorchis viverrini | reverse complement strand
CCCGGAGGAGACAACTTCTATTTGGTCCTTCTCTTCTTACAGAAGAAATTACTTAATTCTATTCCTTGAAGTAGTATGTCTGATAGAGGACAACCCTATTTCCTTATTATAGAGAATTGTGTAGCGACTGCTATTCCATCAGTCTAAGTGGGACTGTATTTTACTAAAATTGGAATAAACTTGATAGATTTGAGGAAACTGGATGGACATACTTTGGTAGCTGACAGACGAAGAGGACAGAGTATCGCCAAGAAATAAAGAAGCCAAGAGTGCGCTGATTTGGGTGTGGATGTACCTCATTGCGAAAATCTTGTTCTCTTTATGAATCTGTTCAAGTAATCAGCCGTCAGATGTCTCATCAAAAGACTGTAAAGGTCGCCCCACTAAACACGGACTCTCATCTCGTCTATAGAAGGCCGAGTAGTGTCATAGGAGTTTCAGCCAATGACTAAGATGCTCATGACAACTGGAGGTAAATCAAACTGGAAAATTAAGTTGTCCTCATTGAAATTATCCCAACTAACTAGGATTACTAAATGGATAAAAAATCGTTCAGTTATAAAACCCTTTCGATTCCTAGATGCCATGCCAC
>NW_008762215.1:0-592 GCF_000715545.1 Opisthorchis viverrini | reverse complement strand
TGCCAACAAAATGTAGAAAATACGCCGTGGGCTTCTCATCATCCGTATCGTATGTTGTTAGACACCACATGTCAAACCGCTGAAAATATTTTTCTACGTTTGCGCAGTTGGTTTCGAATTCCATGGTTGCATCACGGTAGGCACGATGAACTGTTTCAATGGCGACGCCAAAATGTGCTAATTGAGTTTGCAATCGGTACAGGAATTCTTACGTGATTTGAGTGTCTGTGGAGCGTGATCTAGTGAGTGACCGCTACATGTTTGCCTAGCGTACCGCCATCCTATGGTGTCGTACGATGGATAGAGTGGAACGCAGCTGAAAAGTCAATGAAATAAGCAGTGGTGCTGGGAAGTAGGCGCGACCTGCAGTGGATTCCCGGCCCGCGCAACCTATCGTGACTGTCTTCTTTGAGCGTCGCGCGCCTTCAAAAATTTCGCGAGAAGTACAGAAGCGAGGATCTGGACGATAGTAATTATGAGACTGAATCCCTGACAATTTTTGCGTAATGGTTCACGGCTATCAAGGATCAGATACAAGATACGGATACAGCAGGCAGAAGAGACGGAAATCGTCCGCCAAATCAAACGAAAA
>NW_008762214.1:0-592 GCF_000715545.1 Opisthorchis viverrini | reverse complement strand
ATCAGATGGTCCTGTAGCATGTCCTAACCAGTGTGACCTATGAAATGCAAATAGCGGACGAGTCCTTTTTTTACCCTGAGACCGTCTGGCGTACATCGGCATGGCTAATCCGACGTTCCGATCAATGGTTCAGAGACGCCGATGATCAAACGCTGACAGCTTTTGTAGTTTCTCTGTGTATGGAGGTAAAACTACTGGTTCATGTGGCAGTATCACGCCGCCCCATCTTATACTGTGACATTGACAGACTACTGACGTCAATTCGGTGTCGAATTGGTATCTTCATCCAGTCCTTTGGGATTCATGCATGTGCCCAGTTACACAAACTTACCTACCACGTCGTGGCCGGTCCGTGAGCACAAGGTTTGGCTTTGACCCCATCCAGCCTTGTAGCAGCATTTTATGCTTTGCAGGTATGAAGCGCATTCCAAGCCTGCAAAATAATTTGGATTATGTAAGTGATCAGCATCTTTGGAAGATCTGCATGGAATAGGGCGATTTTGTACGTTTGAACGCCTCGAAGAATGCGCCAGGTTTCAGAGGCGGTAAGAACAGTTTCAACCAGCACGTCGACAACATAAAAAGACTGTTC
>NW_008762213.1:0-592 GCF_000715545.1 Opisthorchis viverrini | reverse complement strand
GATAGACCATTTGAAAAGTGTACTTCACTCCAAACTGAACAGTACATTTGAGGGAGAAAGGGAGAAGATTGAACTTTTTAAAAAGTTTTTTGACGTTCTGAGGAATTATTTCAACCAAGATGTTTGGAAAGCGCATATTCGCCAGAGGACTTTGGCCTCGTATTTGTCGAAGTTATTTCTCGCGAGTACACATGCGTTAGACAATATGGCCCAAAGAATTTGAGAAATAGATCCAACCGGATTCACCTTCCGTTGTGTGATGCGTTGAAGGTCACTCCAGCAGTACACCTGCCTTTAAAAGAACTAGTGAACTGAAGTGGAACCGTCACACCGTCCAACGAACCGAGAAGTCAAACGACGCTCGAGTGAAGTGAGTAATGTGGTTGACTGACGGGGCGAATCCGCAAACCGGTATCTGACACTGCTTCCTAGAGGCCGCAAGCCCTAGTACATCTCATCCGTCAAATGTGTACTTTTTAGGATTGCGGGGTACTATCACAACCACCGACGACCACATTAATGCTCCATTAGACTATTTCAGTAATGAACGCTCTGAACGCATCTACTTTGAAAAACACTGCTTATGAAATAA
>NW_008762212.1:0-592 GCF_000715545.1 Opisthorchis viverrini | reverse complement strand
GATTATTGCAAATAATCTTTGTCTCTGTTACAAAAACCAGCCAAATAGAAAAACGGATGCATCTCCGTTCAACCTCTACAGGTTAAGAACGCGTATCTTCTAGACCGATCATTTGGAAATGATATAGTATGGTGAGCCAGTAACGTATTACACACGTGAAAGTAGCACGCTCAGTTCATTCAGAGATCCAAAGGGCCGCACTGTTTTCCCATAAGTTGAAATCTGTGTTGGTAATAATGATCTAACTTCCAAACACTAGGAACCATTTAACTTGCCACGGCGATTACCCCTTTAGATGTATCCGTTGGAAGAGTGCAAGACTAAAGCATCTCGAGTAATAATTGATTCTCCAACGACTCGGCGCACTAACAGGATCTGGAAGAATGCCTCAATATCTAGTTACCTTGAGGCTTCGCACTGCGTCCTTTCGGGAGATCGTGCATGTTTCTTGAGGCGGTTGTTTTGGTTAGTCTGCAACAAGGCAAAGACTCGAATTTCAAGCATTTTTATGTTCGCCAGGGGATTTTAACCCAGGACATTAGACACGTGAGGAAGACATGTTGCCAACAATCCACCATCGTTGGCTGATCGC
>NW_008762211.1:0-592 GCF_000715545.1 Opisthorchis viverrini | reverse complement strand
CAACGCGTCCCATCCGGTGTTGATACCGTGTACTAATAGACTGAGTTTGGTGGATTGCTTACTGTCAGCTAATCCGTGCATTTGAATCTGTCCTCAAACCTGTTTCTTTCTGGAGAGTTACAACGAAAGAACGCGTTGCAAGCTGTAGGAAACGATGAGCAGGCAAGCACACTCCGAACCGCCCGAAGCTTGCTGATACCGAGCCCGCATCCAGCGAGGTCATGCTAGTCCACGAAGCTCCAACAGGCCTGAACTGGAAGTTGCCCATCGTTTTCCCATGTCAAATTTCGGTTTAGTAATCTACAAAGCAAGTATAGCGAATCAGGATCAATCCGATCACTTGACACCCTGCTGTGGTTGTGTGCGCTTCCAGAACAATTTGGATGGGATTTACTCGTAATTCGGCCAAAACAAGGAAGTTCAACTTTGACAAATCCTTCGGAGCCAGTTATTCGACCATGTCAGTCTCCCAACATGACACGCAATACACAGTTTGGAAGAACGGAACGCTGCGGACTCTGTTCCTCAAAATAGCTGCGGAGGAGTGTGGACTGTTTCGTGCGGCACATCACCTGTCAGCTTGGAAACTCGA